>NC_141340.1:8562500-8755000 GCF_037954235.1 Aulostomus chinensis | reverse complement strand
AGGCAACATGCAATTCCAGTTATGTATGAAAAAATCCCAGGAGCAAAAAGACATATTTAGGTTAGTCAAACCTTCTGAAGCAGTATGTGTATGTCCGACACCATCTGTTAGATTTGATGTTGCAGGAATTAAATTGGAGAGCACGGTATGGTGCCGCAATGCTCTAGTGCTCTTCTTCCTACCAAAAATGGCATCAACAAATCAGCTATCTGGCATGAGAACTACAAAATAATTTTCTTTTGCTCCCCCAGCATACACACACCTCTGCTCCACTATCCCTTCACAGGAATTCAAGATCCATGTTAAGACAACTCAAAAATAGCAAGAATACTGTATAGCCTGCTATGCAGCGGCTTCTATTTTAAGAATTGATTCCATTAAATTTCCAATACTCTCCATTGGACTGTGGTTACTCCTCCTTCTCCTCTGACCCAGTGCTGACCTCTACTAAGCAGTGGCTGCGCTTGAGTCAGGAACGATCAATTGATCGAAAAGGCTTAGGTCCATTTACAGCGAGGCGTCATGGCTTCTGTGAGATTGCGATGCTTCATCAAGAGTGAACTCTGTGGAGCTGCTCTGAGAAGAAGCACGGTTGAAAAATGGAGCATCGATGGCTGAATGTAGCCTCGGAGGGGTCTAACGCCGCCAGGATGGCATGCTGGGAAATCTTCACCCATGCTGACTTCATTCAAGAGGAGATTCACAAGGGTTTTTTTTCAAAAATGTTTAAAACCCTAGAATTCAAGTTTTTTAATGTAATCTTTAGCTATCATACCACTCCAATGTCCTTGACAACCAGTTTAATTAGCTTGTTGGTTGTAAAATCTGCTCACTAGCAAACCTGTCTCGGACAGATTCCCAATGATTATTAAGTGTGGACATTAATCCAGGCAACAGGTGACTTAATCAGAGCACCGAAAGGAGCCAAGGAATGCAGGGACCAAAGATCTGGGGCTAAAGGATATGGAAACAGAGGATCTGGGACCAGAGGATCTGGGACCAGAGGATCTGGGACCTGTCTCTTCTGGGGCTGCAAAACTGCACCATAAATCAAAAAGCTGCTTAACACACAGCCTAATTTTCTATTTGCACAGTTTTTTTGGTTGCACAGTTTATACTGAAGTTTATACTGTGTATCTGCTGAGTGCACAAACACACACACACACACACACACACACAGATGACTTGTCAGCTGCTCCCTCCCTGTTTGAAAGTTCAGAACTGGTTACTGGCAGTCGAGTCTATAAATGAAAGCAAAAATGCATTATATTACATTTATGTTAATTATTAATATTAACTCAGGGTGAGTGTCTCTACATTTTGCTATGAATAGCAGAGGAATGTTTTTATTCTCCTTGATGAAGAATTCAAACTAAACCAAGCTAAAACCGTGAACGTGGGCTCGCTGAATTATTCCGCCAACTTTTTACAGAATGATACCATATTTGGACTCACTCAAGCTCTTATTTATTGTATGTGCGGAAATTAATCCTGTTTTATTTTTACAAACTTTGTTCCTTTTACACATTTTCAGAACACGACCTTAATATATCGTCACGTAAAAGCCGATCTGATCTCCGTTATGAGCTCCACAGATTCTCGTGTTTGCTGTCTTCGGGCCAAGCTACTCTATATTTACAATTTCATTTCTACAATTCTACAATTTCATTTAGCAGACGCTTTTGTCCAAAGTGACGTACAACACAAGCAAGAATTCAGACTTAAGGAAAAAGCCATAGGAAGCGCAAAAGTGCTTCAGTTATGATTTGGTCACAGGTACTGCCATCTGAAGAAGAAGTGTCGCCCCCCCCCCCCCCTCCCCTTTTTTTTTTTTTTGGACAAACATACAACATCACACAACACAGTTAGTGCTACATCATCACTAAGTTCTGACTTATTCTACCCCAAAGAGGAGAAGTGTCAGGTTAAGTGCCTAGGTGTTCTCTGAACAATTGAGTCTTCATTTGTCTCTTAAAAGTAGCTATTATGGCTATTATGATACACTCAAACCTGTTAAGTGTTAAAGATAATAGAGCTGAACTACTATTCAGTATACACACTGTGGCCAAATAGAGAAATTGTAGTGAATGTCTGGAGGTTGTGATCTACAAAGCAGGTAACTTGTGTTAAATGGCCTTGTCTCATGACACTGCTCTGTGATGGCTGTCAGGGGCTTTTATCTCCATCCGCTATTCAATGAGGACAAAGGAGCCTTTTATCTTGTCTGTTGATTTAATAATAAAATGACTGTGATGTCATCTCCACACACACACACTCACACACGTGCACACACAAACATGTAGACACAGATACGGCCTTGGAAATACGATATGCAAACGGTAAAAATGTAGAATGATAGAGCTGTTGATTTTATTTTCACATTTATTTTCCTTTCTAGACTATTGACACGGAAAAGAAAACATTTAATGCTAATATGTGTGGGTATATGGAGAACTATAAAGGGTTGGGTGTGTATTTTTTGACCAAAAAAAAAAGACAGAAAAACCAGCAGACAGACAGAACACAACCGCGATCGCTCCGCTGAGGAACAACATGCCGTTATAATCCGCTTAATTCTCAGCCGGTGATTCAATACATTCAATCCAGTGCATGAGTCAGCTACATTTAAAATCTCATTTCTTTTCCATTTTTTTTTCCTCTTCCAACCTCTCCTCCTGCTCCCCGTTAATCTGTAAAGATCTGAGGCGAGGATAACTGTAAACGTACTGAAATTTCAAATATGAACCGAGTTTATAGAAAGCACAGCGGAACACTCTTGTGTGCAGTATAAACACCATATGTGGACACCGAACAAAGCATCTTCCTCCCAAATCTGGAATGATGATGAAAACAGCTGCCTGTTGATGAAAGCGGTGAGACTAAGGGTCAGGGAATTGTTCAGCTGAATATGTTAGTCTAGTCTGCCTGATTCATCCATTTATCTGACACAGGTTTGTTACGATCTATGGCTCTGACCATGTCTCTGAAATATCAGTGGCCTCAGTGACTGTGCTGCATATTGATAAATCTGTGGCGCTGTCCGTGGTGCTGAAGTAGCAGACAGATTTGTAATTGCCCCCTTTTGCACTGCAGGCATCTTTGACTTGTCAAAGGAAGAAAAGGCACACTTGTAAAAGACTCAAATGAACAATAGTTTCATTCTATTAATAGTCCTGGTAAACCATATCAACCAATGACTCCCAAAGGAACATAGGCTATCAATGAAAGGCCTCCAACCTCCCTGGTCTGAAGCCTTTCGAATGCAGCTGTTGCCATGACAGCCGCGCTTTATCAGCTAATAAGCTAGCACAATACCAGAGCCCTACAACAACAGCAAAACTAAATGAAATGTCTGTTTACAAGAACAACCCAAGACCCTTTCCTGTCACTGGCTCAATAAAATGTCACTGAACTACCTTCCTAAAACACTGTAGGATCTGCGTGTTTGGACATGCAGTTGAAATCCAGCCTCCAACTGCCGTCACTGGCCCAGATTACTTGGAAGTTTAGTTAAAATTTGAAATGTAACATCCCCCCAAAGGATGCACAATGTTGGAGGATTACGCTCTCTACCAACACAGCCCAACGCTCTTCAGCCAGTTCTTCAAACGGACTGGATAAGTGATCTGAGTACGTCAACCACCTCTTTAATATCATATTAAAACGATAGTGCTGAGAGTTACGTGGTTATTTACCCAGGATACGTGGCTATGTGTGGTTGTATAGTTTAGCCTGGTCCCCTCTGGTCGCCAGCCCTTTGCTTAGTAATAATAACATGACAAGGCCTCTGTTTACCTGGACCTCCATCTACGTCATCATTCAACATGACTCATGCTTCTCTTTGTCGTGACTTTCCATCACTTCTCCCTTTTGCATGCTCCTCCTCTTGCCCCCTCCCCCCCCCCCCTCTCTCTCTCCCTCTCTCTCTCCCTCTCTATCTGTGTCCCCTTTTTTCTCACGGACACATTTGTTGACGCATTAATGCACACATAAACACACCGACACTATCATCCTCCCACCTCTTTTTCATCATGTACTTTTCCGTGTAAATTAAACAGAAAGCTTTGAGAAAAGAAATGTGGAGGAAATGTGACAACCTTCAGAGACACAAGTGTGGCTTGCTAGTGAGAACACAACAAAGCAGCATGACCTGATTACACATTCGCTGTGCATGCATGCTGCTCAATATGTAGCATATTCTCTCCCGAGCCTTCTTTTTTTTTTTTTTTGTATTCGGTGGAGATCCAGAAATAGCATTTCACATTTCAGGCTCCTCTGCAGTCTGCTAGGACGCCCTGTTGACAGCTGCATAGTCGCATAAATAGGTTCCCCCCCGGCCGAGCCCACAGAGAGAGAAGAGAGAGAGAATAAGAACTTGCCCCCCCAAAAAAACAAAAACCTGTGTGACTACAGTCGCTGTCGATCCGTCTCAGTTGAGTCTTTGTGTGGAGGTGTGTCATGCAGAAATGAGGGCAGGTAGCACCACCACCTTTGTTCACCAAAGACCGACAGCTTTGTGTACTGAAGCCAGCGCAAGGTGAAGTGTCTCAGCCGAGGTGGAACCCTCTCTAATGAGGTCTTTTTTGGGGTGAAGTGGTGGATACAAATCCTCCAACAAACAGTGAACACTGATGTTCCGCCTCCCTCAATCAGCCCTCAGTAACCAGGGCTGGGCTACGGTTCAGTCCGTCATGGTGAAGGACGTTTTAGCCCTGATTTCAGTCATAATATGGCATATTAACCTGAATCTTCTGGAGTTGGTTTCCCTGGATGCATTTGAATTCATGCTGATGAACTTGGAGGCAGAAACATCTGGCTCTAGCTGATTTGTTTGATTCATATCGCCCCGTTTAAATCACTCACGTTAACGACTCGTGACAAACACTGATGAATATTTCAGCGCTTATGATTCTGTTATTCTTCATGTTTCTGTTGTAAATTGTTGTGTGGGACTCATCCTGGTTAAACAGACAAACAGGAACCACTCAGTTGTTGGATTTTTAAGGGACTCGCCTCTTCTCATCTATCCACCAAAGACCTCCAACAGCGCTGAAGCCTTTATTACTGACTAATGTGAAAGATAAGACTCTCAGACAGATGTCAAACAGGCTGGACTTAATCCTCCCTATAATCCCACACCTAGACCAGTTTGGCTTTGTCATGGATGCCTAATAGACTATTTAAGAACATGGAAAAATGAAGAAATGTTTGTCTCCTTGTTATTCCGTGTTTTTATGTGACTCTCAATTTAATGGATGGAGAGACACCAAATGAATTAAGGCTGCTGATATTAACCCTAAGAGCTTCAGGCGATTGCAGTGCAAACTATAACAGGTTCCTCAGCAGACAGAAACAGAACTTGTATTTTTGTTCTAACTATTATAGTACAGTATGTTTAACTAGAGGGCATTTACGTGTGCATGCTTACACCAAGGCAAACTCAGCATGAAAAAAGGCGTTTGAAACAGATCCTCTTAAATCTCATGGGTTCTTTCTGGCTCCTGCTACATCCCTCCGCCTAGCGAATAGTCATTGGACCAAATCACTAATCACATGACCTCCTTGGCAGTAAGTACCTTCTTGACAGAGGTAACTCATTAATTTGAGGAGATACAGAAGTGATGAGGAGATTGTAGAATTCTATTTTTATCGTTACTGGACACTCTGAGATTGTAAACCTTCTATTTCAATATTAGCCAGATCAAGACAATATTTTGAGCAAGATTCTGCCTTGAAAGAAGCATTTTCTGACTGCCTTGACCTGAATAAGGTTGTAGTTGGACTGAGCAACAATCAGATTATGAGTATGTGGGGCATATCTGAGTTTAGTCATTATTAAAATGTGAAAAGTCCTTTCAGAGTTCTCGCCGCGATATTGCGACACATACAGTATGGCGGTCAAAGCGCCTCGCAAAGTCTGGTCTAGCTTCTAACAAGTGTTCCAAACTCAGCTTGAAGCCCATTTTTCAGCGTGATTTGCAAGAAAACACCTTTACTCGCAAAGTGACGGGAACAGTTTGAGGTCACATTTTGCGGAAGGAAATTCCCAACATAGATTGATTATATTATGTACAGATTTAATCCTGGTGGGTTTTCAGCCATTAGACTTCACTCTGTAGCATGCAAGTTATAAGAATCTCATGGAAATGCCTTAATTGGAATATTGTCTCATTTGGAATACGGTCAGTTCCCCCTTCTCTCCATGTGACCTAATCATATCAGTCCTTTCCTCAACAGTGTTTATTCTCTCTTGTCATCAAACTGCCTAGTTGCACATGGTCAGCGATCCTCCCTCTGTAATTTGTGCATCCTCGCTCCGTGTGATCGCACCCATCTCCTCACGGTCCATCTGTTCACACAAAGGAGGTGCATGAGTTTGCTTTGTGTGCCAATGCTGACCGCCTCCATCTGGTAGCAAGGCAGTAAAGATAATGGCCACTGGGAGAGGTAGCCGGTCAATAAGGGCTATAGCTTGTTCTGTGGGTCGATGAGGCTTTTTGTTTTTTGCACCCTCTGAGTCAGAGGCGTGGGAACAATGTGGCGTGGCAGCCGCGGCGGCCGTTCAGTGACTGGTAGTAAACCTTTAGGGATAAAAATGCGTTCCTGGAGAGTTCCATTGTCAATATATTCAGTCGCCTACTGTACAGTTACTGATCGATTGTAACCTCCTACTCTTTCATTTCAAACTGCAGCATCCCATTTTTATGACAAATTGCCAAGACAAACAAGAAGAAACAAAGTTGTAAGAGAATTCACCTATTTTTAGTCTGATGAAAATGCACTGGTACAGTACATATGCTCTCCAAGGAGTTCTATGTAACAGGAGGAAACTTGCCAAACCATAATTTCATGCTATTGTCTAGATCTTTATTAGCCTGCTAACATTTACTCAGGATGATTTATGTCCTTCCTCTGCTGACATTAAAACACATGAGTGCACAGAGCTCTTATCTGCTTCATCAAGTGAAATTCTCAGACTGTATTTGATTACAGTGCATATCTAACCCATGTCAACTCAGAAAATACAAATAGTTTGAAACAAACATTTTGTCACTAGATGCCTTTTTCCTTGAATAAGCATTCTTTAAAACTTTAAACTCCCTGTTTTCTGATAAATGCTGTTAATGCTTGGCTAAGTGGGACACAAACTACAGCACTTTGTTGTGCTGTTCAACCCAATTCAAGAACATGACACACGGTGCAACAGCTGTAGCTTGCAGTTTATACGTGAAAGGTTTTAGGAAAACAATCTCTGTTGCAAAACGGAACAAACAGTAGCGAGCTTCATCGACCAAGCCAATGTTTGGGATTGCACCAGTTCATGTTACTTCGTATGCGGCAATGAATCCTAAAGGCAGGAAAATAATTTAGCATTGTTGAATACCCTTGTTCCCTTGATAGGGTCATAGGTTTTTGGTTAAATATATGAAATCAACTGAGTTTTCAGACTAGACTACAGAGGTTGCTGAGGACATGAAACACTTAAGTGAGAAGAAGCGCTAAGCTAGTTGTGGTGATGTTGAAGTTATTCGCCCGTGGTGTGGTTTGTTGGCTAAGATTAGCCTTCTGCTTCTCACCATTGCATTTACACTTCAGAAAATCATAAAAGCGATGTTCACTTGTGAAGATCAAACTGAACTAAACATCACGGTCTCAGAAAATATTGTTAGCCACAACTTATTAGCATTTGGTTGAGCCATGGCAATGCTAACTTCCTGGTTAGCCCACCAAATACCTCATCACTGCGGCACTCTATCTGTTGACAACCAGGGAACATATTGCAAAACTACAGAATATGTATCATCCATCTTATTCTTTTCTTTCCACCTCCATTTGCTTCTAAGCTAAATCAACATGTGGCCTCATTTTGCCAAGTGGCAATACGGGTGAGTGAACACTCAATGATGAATGAGATGATTTTGATTTAGTCTGTGTTTCAGCCCACCCAACACCCCTGTAATAAATCACCCTGCCGTCTGACCTTCCCTTCCTCTACTCTGGCACTACGCAGACGATGGTCCGCTCTCTTGATATCAAGTCATTTCCTCTCTCTGCTCCCTTTCATTCAAGAGTTGGAAAGTTTTTGTGTTTCTATTACATTGTTGATTTTTCTATTGTCTATGAATGAAATAAACTATTAGATGTATCTGATAGATCAAGCCCCACTGATAATTTATGACACTGTAAATAGTTCTGTCACAGCAGACATTTTGCGACAGGAGAGATGCGCCGTCTCTACTCGCTTCTCTCTCTCTCTCTCTCTCTCTCCGTCTGCTGTCTGGCCAAATAGAATCAGTTACAAAATCTGATAAATACCACTGATATCAGGACAACTTGTTTTGTAGTAGTCTGGCAACCCAACGAAGGACTTTGAAGGACACGTTCATTCTCAGGTGCTGCAGTCAATCTGATTTCCATTTGCTGTTGTGTGAGATTGATTTTATTCGAGCCCTCTTTGGTGGCGTGAGCGAATGCCTCAGTGGACTCGCTATGAGACTCCGAGGTGTAAATATATTATTCATCCATTTGGCACTTTCATGGGTCTATATGAGGACAAGGGTATAGCAAATTAATAGAACTGATAGGAAAATGTTTATAAACTGAAATTTATGGTGACAGAATGCAACAGCGATACGATAAAGTCAGTCATAAATCATTTATTTCAAATCATCCTTTGACCATATCACGTGAACACCCGTAAGCTACCTGTGTAATTACCACACTGCTGTGAGTCTTCCTGCCAGGTAATAAGAAATAAGGAATTAAATTAGGAATAATATAATGATATATTTCTTAAATAGTACTTTTAATGAACTTATAATATAAGGAAGATTTTTTTCTTACGACTGACTGAATCTGTGGATATGTCTGCTATTTATTTTTGAAATGTGAAGATGTATGTCAGAAATATTTAGAACATATATGAAGTAGTATGTCGTGTAAAAATGACATGAGTGACTGTGATAGAAAGTAAAATTTTAGGGAAATAATGTGTTGTTACTGTTGAGCAGTTGTGTTCTCTCTCCTCTTCCCCCTCCCCTTGGTGCTCTTCTTTTCCTGCGGGGTGTGTGTGTGTGTGTGTGTGTGTGTGTGTGTGTGTGTGTGTGTGTGTGTGTGTGTGGCAGAGGGTGTGGCTACTCTCCTTCCGGAAGTGGCAGCTAAGGCACACCTGGGTTCTATCATCAGCTCATCAACCTCTCCATAAGAGTCCGGTCTTCACTCCACTACTCTGCCAGATAATTCCGTCTCGTTCGGTAGTGCCTGAGCTCTGCAGCCATTACTTGTTATTTCTTGTGCAACGTTTGTGCCTACAGCTGTGGAGCGTTTTTGGCTGTTGGTAGCGAATGTGTTTTTTTGTTCTTTGTTCCTCCAGCGTGCGCCTTGCTGCCACCTCAGAGTCCCAGTGTTTTTTGTGTCCTGCTCGACCCTCGGTTCACCAACCTTCTGCTCCCATTGCCTGAGCCATCAGCAATTTATTTTTTTGTTCATTATTTAAGACTTTGTTGCTGCATCCAGTGTTTTGGCTCCGCCCTTACCTGGTCCAGATATTTGTTTTTAAGACAAACCGTAACAAAAAAAAAAAACAAGCAGTCTGTGTTGTCTCATCATCATCGCTAAGATGTCCCAGAGCACGTAAGTGCAACCTACTCACGGGACATTTACTGGAATAAATAATGCACAGGAGGGGAAAATATCTATATAATACATCATAAAAGGATACACATAAGCAATGGTTGTCAATGAAATGATTTTTTTTGGCCAATGACAATAGAGAGAGAAGAAACAAATATTAATGTCAATTTTTGATGTTTTTTTTTTGTATGCCCACTTGGATATATTGTCCACAACATTTCCTGAATTGACTAAATCTCATTTTAAAGGCCTTGTTTTACATTCTCATTGCAAATCAGCAAAAAAAAGAATGGAACAGTGCTTTTGTTTCATGCCACTCAAGTTTCTTTAGCGAGCTGTCGTTGTGTTGGTGCACATTTAGCTGCAGTTTCAGTTATGCTGCTCATCGATTTAATGAAGTTGTAGCAATTAGTTTTCTCCCGGCCTGGGAGTAACCTAGGGGTGGGGTGGGGTGGCTTTTAGTTGCATTTAGTTGTTCATGTGGAATCATTTCAGGAAAATACACTGGATTTCAAAACAAATGACAGCCTCTACTTCCCAGATGTAATATAAGTGTATAATTACTGTAGAAATACTGAATGTGTACCATTTCTCGATCCAATGGTTTGAAGTGCAGCTGCGAGATGGTGACGCCGTCATGGAACACTCAGTCCCGTTGTCGTGCAGTGTTCTCTACCAGAGTCAAAGTGTGATTCATGCACTTGCAGTTTGGCTCATTTGACACATCATCATTTCACTTAATCTTCCCTCGTGGTTAAATGATTTGCATTTATTAATCAAATCCACCAACCCCTCGAAGTAGTTTAACAAGACATTCACACATTGATGAGGCCCCAGGAGAGGTTGGTATCAGGGCATGTTCACACCTGCCCACGGTAGGTGTGATACCATGCAATCATACTTTTGCGCACAAACTGAAAGCAGACTAATCAATCCGACTGACACCTCGTGAAGAGGTGGTCTTGGTACCCCTCCATCCCTGGTGCGGGTCGTCTCTGAGCAAGATAAAGAGCAAGGTCCTGTGTTCTGAACCAGTGCAACTAGAGGCTGCTACAGTAAGGATGTTCCGACCGGTCCAAAAAGCGAACCAGCGCCTGGAGTCATTTGAGCTGGGTCTTGAATTGGTCCCTGGGGAAGCTGAACATCATACCCCTTATTACTAGACAAGCTGCTCCACCTCCGGCAGCACCACTCTCCCCGTAAATGTACGATGGACTTAAAAGCATGAGCTCTCAACACACGTCTGACTCCTGCAGCGTTTGCATACATTCTATACGCTTTAAGCACCCTCCTATAAAATAAAACAGCATCCATGGCCACATGATGATCCACTGAGACATCAGCATAATCGTAACTGGAATGAATTGTGGAGGACATTAATTTATGAATTGGAATTAAGGAACATCAGATGCTTAATGGGTGGTCAGATGCAAACAAACGGGCATTCTCTTGAGAGGGGGGTGCCTTCCCTAATGCACCACATGCATTATGGATCAGCACGCAGATGCAGAGGCTGCTGTCTAAGGCCAGTCAGGAGGGATCGAGGCACAAGCTAATCAAAAGCAGAAATGAACACATCTTAATCACAGCATCTGATGTGAGGTCCAGCAGGCCAGAGCAAAGCTTCTGTTTCCGTTCTAGTGATGTTACAAAACAGAAAAGAAGAAAAGATTAATTTATCTACGTCTGTTGTAATCTTCTTTGGACTTTACTGTGTTTTCACTTTGAAATCACTGACTTTTCATGGTTTTTATTTTAAAACAGATGGTTTCTTTAACTTCCCGCCTTTCCTACGTGTTCTTATCAGTTTTTCAGGCCTCGTTTGCTCCCTTCTGATCTCCATCCATCCATTGTCTTCCGCTTATTCCTATTAAGGGTCGTGGGGGGGTGGAGCCTATCCCAGTGTCAACAGGCGAGAGGCCGGGTTCACCCTGGACAGGTCACCAGTCCCTCTCAGGGCCAACACATAGAGACAGACAACCATTCACACTCACAGTCACACCTACGGTCAATTTAGAGTATCAATCAGCCTCGTCCCCTCTTGATGTCTTTGGACTGTGGGAGGAAGCTGGAGTACCAGAGAGAACCCACACAGGAACAGGGAGAACATGCAGACTCCACACTGAAAGATCCCGTGCTGGAGCTGGGACTCGAACCTGGAACCTTCTTGCTGTGAGGCGACAGTGCTGACCACTGCACCACCGTGCCGCCCCCTTCTGATCTCCTTTAAGCATTTATAGTATTAAGTACATACAAGCAACAGTCAGTTAGAAATAGAGGTCAGAATTTACAGTTTCTCCTTGAAGTGTGTGTACGCACCTCAAGTATTTCATACTCCTTCACAAAAAGCTCCTCCAATGCACACAAGTCCATCCAATAAGTGCATTAACCCACTGGAGTCTCTTTCCACCACACACGGCAAGTCTAAGCCTGTGTGAAGACATCAAGTACGCGTGTGAGAGTCCTTTTGTGTGGGGTTTTTTTTTTCTAACAATGACAGCTTGTGGCTTTCCGCAACTTTCTGGCTTCTCTTGCACAAATTCATTCTGCCTGTGTTCAAGCAGCACTGTGTCATCTGTCTTTTTTGGGGTTTGACAGCTAAAGATGTTAACTAGTAATCACCAAAATGTTCATGCTGCTTGTGTACCTTGTTTTCTGGTGCACTCCTATGCAGATGTTTCACCAGGGGGAAAAAAAAAGGAAACAGAAGGCAACATGTAGTCTACTCGCAATGGAGAGGGATCAGTTGGATGATTTTAGCAACATTCCCGTTTTCCAAAAAAAAAAAGGGAACATATGTTGTAGTCCATGTGCATAAGAGGGTTCCTCTCAAAAGCCACTTGACAGCATCAAATAGCAAACACAGTTATGGACTGGTTTATGTATTAAAGCAATTAGCAGCTAAGGGGCAAGTTATTTGATTGCGTTACTGATGGAGCCCAAAACCAGAATTAAAGGAGAGTGAATACTTTACATCAATCAGACAGAACTCCAAATGAATGATAATGTTACTCCATAAGTGCTGGTTCCCATATAGGTAAAAATATAGTTTGTATACAGCGAAAGTCTCAAGGCACAAATGCAAACAAAGTAATGAAAAGCCACACCGCATTTCTTCCAAATGGTGCTGTGATTCAACTCTCCCGTAGGAAGCAATGATAAGCTTTGCTGAGCTCTCGCAGGCACAACAAAATCTCTCAGCAACCCCATTTTGTTTTTGTTTTTTCTTTTTAAAGAAAGAAAATTAACAGCTGCTGGAGCTTCATGATCCAATTATGTGCAGGCTCGGCTCCTCCGAGGGGCTGTTATTAAATGAAGGGAAAAAAAAAGATTTTGTTAAAACCCATGAAGCTGCTACAGCGGATACGAGTTTGATTTGAAGCAGATTTTGAAGTCTGGAAAAACCACTTCCTTCTTTCTAAAAAGCTCACGATCGTGTAATTGGATTAACAACGATGTGTAGCTGTTAAGACATATCTTTGCCCGGATGTTTGATTTCATTTGAATTAAGGCACATTTTTGTTAGATTTATATTCCAAGTGTCCATTTGACATTCGCCCACAGTTCATCCTTTTAGTAACATTAAGCTGTGATCATCAGAGGTATAGGGGGGAAGAGTGGGTTGCTTTTGAATTATTTTTTAAAAATTTTTTGGCCTCATCAAAAGTTTGAGTGTTAAATATTGTGAAATTATACACATCTTCATTTTTCCGACGGTTTGCATTAAAAAAAAGACTCCCACACAAACTTGTCGAACTTGCAATATCATATTTATTTGCAAGGTTGCAAGTACTGGAACTGTTGCCTAGTTATGGTTTTGTGCCAAAATGTTGCAAATAAATAGAACATATAAAGTTAGATTGTGCGTGGGAGTCCTTTGCAACTGTTTGGACCTGTGCCCCTCTCCTACGCATCTGTCTCATCTACAACATGTGCATCGTTTTCTTTATTTTCTATACAATTTTTTTTTTTTTTATTTCAAGGCAGAAATGAAAGGAACATAAACGCAACAGGATCTTTGTCCATGAAATTGAATGTAAACTCTCCCTGTTGATTTCCCATGTGGTTGACATAAAAGTGTTTTGTTTTTGTTTTTTAAAAAGGCATTCTTCAATTCATCTGATTAATAGCTTTTATTCATTATTCTCTCGCGCACCGACATCAGGTCATAATTTCAGATTGTGTTATAACTTACCTCTGTTAATTGAAACTTGCAGAGAGGGTACAGTCAACATTGTTAGGTGCTAATTAGCAAACGTTAGCATGACAACAAAGCTGCTTAACAAGACAGAGTAGGCACGCTAGCATGCTTTTATTAGCTTAGTTCTCCAAAGATGAAACAAGCTTAGGCACTCTGGTCTGATGCTAAAATTAAGGGAAAAAAACAGTTGCCATTATTTTAACTGCTTTTTTCCCCAATGTGGAAGATCATATAAAAACAACAAAAGGAGCTGCTGTTGGAGTGCAGGACTCTTCCTCTGCTCATACATAATTAAAAAGGCTCCATTTAGAAACTGCTGAGTTGGCCCACTCATGGTTCATGTAAATATGATGCAATGTTTGATTTGGGTTCTGTAAACCGACAGAAAGCAGAAGCGCAATGTTTGCAGGTTACCTAAAAAGTTTGCTGCAGCCAGCAGTAAGCTAACGTTACAACGGCTAATCTGCTTCATTTTTATGGGTGAAGTGTTGAGTTTGTTCTGAAAACACTAATTTCCGTGGTTCCCTTCCACGATTTACAATCAAATCAAAGTGGTGCTTATTTGTAAAATTGTTACTTGATGAATGTTATCGCCCATGGTCAGGCGATATAGCATTTCTAGGGGACAATTTCCTATGGTGGATCAATACACATTAGATGCTGTCATAAACACCAAATTTATAACACACAAATGTATAGACTTTGCTATTAATAAGAAGAAGCTTGGGGCGCTTTTTTTTGCACTGAGAGTGAACAAAACAAGACACACGCTCCCTCAACACGCTCTCTAACACAAATTGCCTGCTCAAGCCACCATTTTCCAATTATGTACTCACTGACAAGGTTCGTCTTTCCTTCCCTTGTCATCAAACCCTTAAACTGCTGCATGAGCCCATCATCGCTAATAGAAGAGTTGGTTGTTTTCTGCTTTGCAGCCATAAAACATTCATATAACCACTGCATCAATGAAAGAAGTATGTTCACCGTAAAGGTCTTAACAATTATATTTTTCAGTTTAAACCATTTTGAAAATGAAGAGAATTCCTTTGGGTAAAAAGGCTGCAAAACACGAAATTATGAATTCACAGAGAAGTAGCTGTGTCAAGTTAATTAAATCATGAACTCACTCAGTTGCCTGTTATCGTTTCTTGTTGAGAATGAATCTAAATGAATCAGATGATCCTAGAAAGTCTCACCAGTTTCAGCTGCTGCAGCTGCTGCCAAACCAAATCTTGGCGGTGTTGAAATGAGAACACAAAAAAAAAAAAACAACCTCATGAGTGTGATTCCTCACAGCAAAAGTGCAAAGTTCACACATGAATGTAGGATTTTTTTCCCCTGCGAGTGTTGCGTTGTTGCTGGGCATGTACTCAGTGCAAAATGCTCAATCAAATACGTCAGACGCATTTACATAATTTTACATAGAGCTGTTTTAATAATCAGCTCTGTATTAATCAAAACTTAATCCAAGAATTCTTTTATGTTGCAAGAGGTTGACATTATTATATACCTTTTTCACTTTCTCTTGTGACTTATTTGATCATTTACATGTTCTCTGTCTAAATTTGTATAAAGCCACACGTTCTTCGATCAGGTATTTAACATGCGTGCAAAAGTGCAAGAAATACAAATATTTTAACTTCCATCCAGCACCAGCTTATTTGTAGCAATCAATAGGTACACATTTTCTTGGAAAATCTCTGCTGAAGCTTTCTGACGAGAGGTTGTCAGGATTAGGGAAGCTTAACTAGTTCCCGCCTCTCTGGAGATATTTAATGGGGCAGATTTATTCCCTGGTAAAATGAGATTTAAAAACCTCTTTGAACTCCTCACCAGTTGTTGGGTTGTTTTTTTTTTTGTTTTTTGTTTTTTTCAGGAAATCAGGACAACACTCCATGAATTTTGTATAGTGAGAATGTGCACCCTGGATGGTAAAATGAAAAGAAACATTTCTACATCCTAGTTTCATTGTGGTTCACTGAGCTGGGAGGCAGTTTAGAGTTTGTTTCATCCTTTGATATATTCATGCAGCTAAAAAAAAAAAAAAAAGATGTAAAAGCAGTCACTCAGCAGCAAAAAACAGTATCTCATACAAAAGCATGAAAATTCAATTTAATGATGCAGCATTAATGTTCAGCCCTACAAGATTATAGGCTCCTCTGGTTGTAGGAATACCCTCTCTTTCGTGTCTCAGAGACCAAAGAGGTCATTTCTTTGTGTGAAAGGGAAATGTTATCACCTTTATATTGTTTTACATTTTGGATTTTAATAACAAAAAAACAAAATCTTCAAAATCGTTTTATGCAAAAGTAGCTGTCAAATCCTTTTATCCATACTCTCAAAGGTGCAGCATTTTGCTGTTTTTTAAGTCTATCAATGGGTCAGTATAATCTAACTTGAAAATCAGCAGTTATCAGTAATTATGCATAAAAATACAAAATCTGAATACAGCAGAATATGCCAAATTTGACCAAATTGCTAAATTTCCTATCTTCATTGGCATCCACTACTAGCAAGAAAGCATCCACCGCAAAGCCATATTGTGAGGGCCATCTTAATCAGTTCAGACTAATTCAAGTCAGACTGGTGACTCCTGATGAGAGGCAGGTGAGTCTGATTACTAAGGTCAGGTTCGGGTGGTGGAAGGTTACAAAAAGCCCTGTGATCCAGCGCTCTGGTGGCTCCTTGTCTCCGAGCCCGAGGAACATCCCTGTAGCTTGGGCGACAGCCTTATTGGCGAGGCTGCCCACTGGGCTACATCAGAATTCAGTTAGTTTTCTATTTGATTCCACACCTTGGCTGTGGAGTCAGGGTGGAAGACGGAAGCTGTGACAATCACTTTCGTCCGTACCTTATGGGAACTCGTGACTCATTGTATGCCTGACTTGATTGACAAACTATTGTTGGCCGCTCGAATGATAACCATATCCATAACCACAGCAGGGAGAAGAGGATTTCTTTTGTCCTGTTTCCTTCACCTTTGAATAACCATGAGCCCATGTGGTTGGGCTGGAACGAGCAGTTCGGAGTCTGCTTGTACTGTGGGGAAGACGGTCGCTGCAATTGTTTGTGCCCAGCTAGGCAGATAAGAGAAAATCAGGGAAATGAGTCAGCGGGTCAGAACCTGTCGTGTCCAAATAAACCCCAAAAGGCTTCCAATAGCTGTTCTCAGCTTTCGCAGGAATTAGCTTGGGGCAACCCCACATACAGCCTCGATTCAGATGCAGCAGGTTCTTCCACTGACTCAAGCCTGGTCTGTAACCTCAGTCTTCCTGGATCTCTTCTCTTTAATCCATTAGATGTCACAGCATTGGGCGGTAAAACCTTTCGGCCCAGGGAAGGTGGAGAATTTCACCAGTCATATTAGATTGAAGTTTTCGGCAAACAGAGCACCTCCGTTGTATCTCCCCAATGACCCTACGATTGCACAACTGACCCCCGCCCAAGCACAACCCCTCCCAGGGCGCTTGTAGTCTTTGTCTGGGGCAGAAACCACAATGATGAACCTTTAAGCTTCGTTTTGATTTAATGATTTATAAAGTCATGCTACAGTAAGCATGGCTGGACTGAAAAGGTGTCTTCATGTGCTGCATCTCCCAACTCACAAAGGCTGTTAGTTCTGTTTTGTGTATCAGTAACCAAACAAAGCTGTCCTCCCCGTGTATGATGAAATTCTTGACATCGCTGTGTCCATAAATGATATTTTGGCAAACAGCAATACATCATGTATGCATTTATATGTGGTGTCACTTGCATTTAATCTGAATTTCCATCCATTCATCCATTGTCTTCCGCTTATTCCTATTAAGGGTCGCGGGGGGCCTGGAGCCGATCCCAGCAGCCTTCAGGTGAGAGGCAGGGTTCACCCTGGACGGGTCACCAGTCCATCTCAGGGCCAACACAAAGAGACAGACAACCATTCACACTCACACCTACAGTCAATTTAGAGTATCAATCAGCCTCGTCCCCTCTTGATGTCTTTGGACTGTGGGAGGAAGCTGGAGTACCAGAGAGAACCCACACAGGAACAGGGAGAACATGGAGACTCACACAGAAAGATCCTGTGATGGAGCCGGGACTCGAACCCGGAACCTTCTTGCTGTGAGGCGACAGCGCTGACCACTGCAGCACCACACAGCTTTAAGCTGAATTTGTATTAGTTAATTTCAAGAAATTAAAAAAAGGTGCTATTGTTGCCGCATACTTATGAAGTGGAGCCTCTGGGGAAGTAAATCCACTGTCAACAAATCACAATGGTCATGATTTCATGCGTGAAAATATGGATTTTGCCATCATTATCATCATCTATGTGTCACCTACAAGGTCAACACTAACGTGTAAGACAAGGAATCTTACCAAATATATGATCGGTCGTTAATAATCCCAGAGAAACAAACATACATCTCCCTGCATGGCGTCCGATTTGTGGTGACTGTAAAGGTTATTGACAGAGTTAATTGTAAAAACACCACAAATCAAATTCGCCAGAGCTCAGTGGCAATTAATATCTCTGTCGTGTAACAGAGTTCTCATCTGTATTACTTCGTCAGGTTCCTCTTGCGGCCTGGGGGTGGGGGTGGGGGGGAACTCAACAATCTAATTTGTGCTTTCAACTCCCCCTACAATAAATTTCATGCCTCCTTTCATCAACCTCGTGTTTCCTTTGAGGTCGGCCTGTGTGTGCGTGTGCTTTTTTTTTCTCTCATTAATTTCTTTTACTTTTTCTGCATTGTATTTCCCATAAAAGTATCAGAAAATTAATTAAATGTTCCAGGATGCCCCTTTGTCAGATTTTGTCAAATAAATCCATGTAATCTGTGGAAAGATTCTCACCGATGGGCACAGACGTGTAAACAGGGAAGCATCAGCAAGACGAGTGTTCCCCCCCCCCCCCCTTCTATTTATTCTGGCCTTTACTCTGTTTTTAATGTTCTCTTTTAATGTTATTGTACAGCACTTTGAGTTTCCATTTTCTGCAAGAAGTCCTCTATGGATATTTTTTTTAAATTATCATTATCAAATTGAATAAAATGAGACAGTTGACAAAAATTGGAATAAAAAAAAACAAACTAAAAAATTAGACTTAAGAACTTAAAAAGTCAAGTTTCTTTGACTGAAGCTTTTGGTCAACTACATTTTGAAGAATAAAAATAGTGAGTGACCAAAATTAAACTTTTTATTATTGACGTCACCTACAATGAAACACTAAATTTTGACTAAATAAGAGCATGTATGATACACACATGCAGGACTAACAAAAACAAAGCTGCCACAAATCAGCGTACAACGCCAAATGGCCATATTTTATTCATCTCAATAAATTTGCAGAAAGTTAAAAACCCAACGTTGCCCCTATAGCCGACGAATGTCAAACGTATGATGACGATGAGTGAACGACGCACATCCTTCTGAGAGATGACGAATTACGCGCGTCTAGATGGGCAGCGCTCTTCGGGGAGGAAGAGGAGGAGGAGGAGGAGGAAGAGGAGGTGAAACCACAGCTGCTTCTCTCCTCGGCTTTTCCCCTCCGCTTCAGCTTCATCAACATCATCATCATCATCATCCTCATCATCATCATCATCTCCCTCAACAGCCGCTCCGGCGTCATCCTCGCCGTCACCGTCAGCCTCCAGCAGCAGAAGCATCGTCAGCGTGGAGGAGAAGAAATAAAGCAGCATCTTTTTCTTTCTTTCTTTTTTTTTTTTTTTTTTTGTAAAGAGAGGCGCTCCACGCCGAGGGGGAGGATGGGGGGGATGGTAGTTGCGATAATTCACGCTAAATCTGCATTTATGACCTCAAGCCTCATTTATGCATCCGTAGGAACCATTTAAACAACAAAAGGTATGTTAAGTGTTGTGATTTTGTGTGTGTCTTGCTGCACTCATGTAGGCGACAATGCAACACCCCCCCCCTGCCTCCCAGTCATTCATTAATGATCATTCCAGCTTGCAATATGACGACTGTTCAACTTCATTAAGAGGTTTTGCGTTGTCTACCCTGACAGGTCATCAAAAGGAGATATTAATTTTCTACCTTTTGTTTGCTTCTCCTTGATCATTGTTCTTGATAACCTATCTTTATAATGTGTGTAATTTCATTTACAAATGCATAATCCCAAACGTTTATTATGAAGCTCTTTTATAACGACGGATAGTTGCTGTTGGTGTATATTTTTACAAGGAGGAGCAACCGCGTGTTTCAGAGGAGGAAGAGGAGACAGAAGAGTATCTATCTGCCCCCTTGTGGTTTTGTTTCATGCTGTGTCTAAAGGGACTGACTGAAAACAATTAATGTGGAGGTAAAAAAAAAAACAAAACAAACAACAGTCAGATTTGAAAAAAGATGTTGTAACTGCAGATCTGTCATGTTTTATTTAATCTGTTGTTTTCATAAATATTCATTAGTCTCCCTTAATAGAATCCCCAGCCCCATGATCAGAAATATCTCCTGAAGAAATGGGCCATTCGAGCACCATTTAACCCTTTCACACTGTCCTTTTGACAGTGTTTGCTGATTTATGGTGTGTGTGTGTGTGTGTGTGTGTGTGTGTGTGTGCGCGCACACAACTTCTTTCTTCTTCCACGTGGCCCACATTCATGTATCTTCCTCTGTGGGCTTTCATGTTATGTAATTTCATCCCCATCACACTGAATCAGCCTCACTGGATTTGTTTACTTGGCTTATAGGGACTTGCATGGGATATACATATACACGTATAGAGATGTAACGCAACATGTAAGATGCAGACCAAATGCATGGATGTGTGTTTTGTTTTTTTTTAAATTTGTGTGGGCGGGACTGGACACTGAAATTTCTCAGTTTCATTCATCACCTCTTTCTATCACGGGGAAACGGTATCTTAATTACACTCATCTTCACTTTCATTTTTCAGGTTAACCTCTTTGACGCTGAAACAAAGATGGATGTATCTTCATCCTCGTTGCAGTATGGATCAAAAAAGCGGGTTAAGATTCACCCAAACACAGTGACAGTCAAATATGCCACCCACTTTCCCCAGCCTGGCGATGAAGGGTATGATGATGCACCCTCCTTTGAGGACTTTGGCGCCTTCGCGGAAGCTAATGTGGGAAAGAGACTGGTGTCCGACAGTAAAGGTGGCAGGACTTTCTTTGGAACCATGGAGACCCAACCTAAGCCACCAAGTGTGCAAAAGGACAAGGGTGTCGGGGGCCAGCTGGCCAGCTTTGGTGAGGCGAATGTGCTGGCGTCCAGGGTGACCTGGATGGCCTTGTTTGGGGCAGCGGTAGCTCACGGTTGCGTGGCACTCATCACCCGTTTAGCAGCAGACCGCTCTAAAGTGCCCTCCCTCGAGCTGCTCTTCATCCGCTCTGTGATCCAAGTGCTCTCCATCTTGGTGGTCTTCTACTATCACGAGGCGCCCTTCGGCCCTAAGGGCTACCGGCTGCGTCTCTTCTTCTATGGCGTCTGTAACGTAATCTCAATCACATGCGCCTACACCTCCTTCGCCATAGTACCACCCAGTAATGGCACCATCATGTGGCGCGCATCCACAACGGTCTTCAGTGCAATTCTGGCCTTCCTGCTGCTGGATGAGAGGCTGGGTTACACCGATGTGGTCACGGTGGTAGGGAGTGTGTTTGGTCTGTGCCTGGTGATGGTGCCAAACGTAGCCGACGAGGAAAAGTCCCGGCTGGGGTTTTGGAAGGAGGCCTTTGGCTACACAATGACAGTGATGGCTGGTTTAACTGCCGCCCTCTCCATGATCGTCTACAGAGCCATTAAGGAGCGCGTGAGCATGTGGACAGCTCTCTTTACCTTCGGCTGGACGGGCACGGTGTGGGGCGCCTCCACCATGTTTATCATGCAGGAGCCCATTATTCCTCTGGATGGGGAGACCTGGGGCTATTTAATTGGGATCTGTATCTGCTCCACCGTGGCGTTCCTTGGAGTCTACTATGCTCTAAATAAGTTTCATCCCGCCTTAGTTAGCACCGTACAGCACCTGGAGATCGTGGTCGCGATGATCCTTCAGCTCATTGTCCTGAGGATGATCCCGTCTGTCTACGATGTCATCGGAGGCCTGGTCATCATGGTCAGTGTTTTCACCCTGACGGGGGTCAAGCTGTACAGGGTGAGCAGGGCCATTCGGCAGGATTACCAAGAAATCCTCGACTCGCCCATCAAATGAGTTTCGATATCTTTGTTTGTTTACAGTGTTGCTTGGTTGTGCAATTTAATGAATGTCTGGATCTTCATCTGATGATTTTTGTATCGTGTTGTTGGAAGAGTGCCAGTTGTGTAACTTATGTCTTAATATTCGTGTGAGAAATAAAAGACGTATGTAATATGGTGACCCCCCCCCACTCCCTCCCAATAGTACTGCTTTAATGTCAAATTGTATCAAACACCAAAATGTCAGCAAAAAAAAAAAAGAAAGAAAAACAAATTAATTTGTGTCATATGTTATGCTCCAACATTTGAAACCATATTGAATCTGGTCTTGTGAGTGGCAGTGTAAGATCATTTTAATGATATGGACCTTTTTGTAATTGTACCATGGACGAGGTGTGGTGTATCGTTCTGTTGTCAGATTGCCACACTTGTCACAATTGTGTAAATGTCAGGCCAGGAATCATTCATACTACATAACACAGAATGAAAGAATAAAAATAAATACCACCCCCTCCCCCATGGTTCATAAAAATAAACTGGTATTTATTTTTCATATTATTTTTGTGCGCAGTGCTGAGATGTGCACACCTTCTCAAACACACATGTTCCGGCTGCTGCGGCTGCTTGATTACATGCCTGGACGTTGCTTCTGTTTACTTTCAGATACATATAAAACTAATGCCTAGAGGCAGGTGCACTTTATTGAATTAAAGTCTCCCTTAACAACACGAGACCATCTGCTTTTTCTGACGTGAGCAATTCAACGTCTTCGCGGTGACATTTCCTTTCTTTCTTGGTCTCTGTGATTTCCCAGAGGCGACACAATGGTGATAGAATGAGATAAGGACATGACGATGACAAGGAGTGGATGAAACGCTCCAAAACGACACAACATTTCACTATCGGCCCAGCAGGTGGCAATCACAAGCCACTTCATTACACCAGCCAGCCTCAGCAGAAGTAATACTTTATTATGGTCAATTATGGGGGTAATTAGTGGTATATTCAGTGGTTAGAAAAATCCAGATGAATGCATTTATTGCGTCAAAACAATTTTAACACATGACAGAACACACTTCATCCAAACCTCTTTCATTTAGTCAGCAGAAGCAACGTTACTTAACAAATTTATGGCTGGTTGTACTTACAGTATCTGTGTTACAAATTTATGACACTGTTGAATGTTTAAGCTGGAAATAATCGGTCTTGTTGGTTATGACCACACACATAGCTTCAAAAGAATATGTATGTTTCCAAAAATCAATCTGTGGGATGACAATTTAAAACCAGAGTAAATAAAATGGCATATAAAATATGAACGGCTGTCATTTACAATCAAAAAGTGAGCCACTCTCATCTTAAACTAGTAATCACAATGTGAAAATGTGATTTGGGGCTTTAGAAATAAAAAAAAAATTTGATTGATTAAAAATGTATTTTTCATTGAGTACACGTTCTGTAAAATCACTTATGGTCAGTGGGTTCCTTTTTTTAAAATTAGGAATTTAAAAAAAGTGGAATAAAATGAGACAAAAAGTGGCATTAACAGTGATATGCATGGTGTTTAGCCATGTTTTGAGATGCAGGTTTGGGTGTCGAACACAGAAAAGTGCATGTGGAGGAGGCCCATCTGTTTGAGCAGGAAACAGATTGCATCCTGCAGCAGGCTGCACAACCTTCCAAATTACTCTGCAGCTTCACCACAGACAAGTTTATTAAAGTAATATCATTTCCTGGGAGGGGGTAGGATTAAATTTGAGGACTAATTCATGTATGGTTGTATGTGGGTGGGTGTGGGTGTGTTTTTTTTAAATAAGACACTCATAAACCCAGAAGAGATGATCAAATATATTCACCATTGTTGTCAAAGACAGAATATTAACTAAAATTCAACAGCCGGAGGTGATAAAGCTTTCTTGCGTAGGTTCGTTTTTTTTAGTTTCCCTCTCTCTGTTTGTCCGTCAACTAAACTGTAACAATATCGGTTTCAAGAAATGGGATTTAAAGACAATGCGTCTGCCTTTGTCCTGGTCACATGAAATATTCCAGAGTATCGAATATGGTTATTAAATTATCATACATGTGAAATGCCATTCTCGACAGCATATGGTCAGTTGTAGTCAATGTGAAATAGAATTCAAGGCCAAAGGGTGAATTATGCAACTTTTCCTGTCAATCCTCTTTTTTTATTTTTATATATTTATTTTCTTGTTTAGTTTCTGTTTCGAGGTGGACTCTCATTAAGAGGCACCCTGGCTTTCTTTTTGACAGCTGATTATGACCCAAAATTAAATTATTAATAATAAAACTATTTGTATTACCTACTCCATTCAAGATTGAAGAGAAACATGCGTTACAACAAACAGAATAACATTTAAAAACACGTTAAAAGAATTTTAAAGTCACAAAAAAATCAACCCCTCAAGCATATGAGATATAAATTAAAATAAAATTACAAATAATGCTCATTATTGCAGTAACTAGTAAGTATTACATCAACACTCAGTACACAATATTAAAATCTACCTTTCTGCTCTTACACGTGTCAAGTTAGTGTAATTCTTCAGCCTAACAAGGCAAAAACACGAATGCTTGTATGAAACATCAGTCACTGCAGTGTAATTGACTTACATAGCCGTTGTCCAATCAGAAGAGGCCTGTTTTCTCACCAGCCAATAGTGTGTGAGTGGGCAGGACCCGGAGTCTGAACAGCTTGTAGAGCCACGGCTAACTAGCCAGCTAGCCTAGCTGCGCTGCTGCTGAGCAATGACATGCTCTGATACAGAAATGCTATTCCAACGGGGCACTGTGTCTCATCAGCTAGGCTAGCTTCTTTGCGTGGAAAAAAAACAAACCCTAAACATTCTGGATTCTGGATATCATTGTGTGCATCAGTCTACTACAACATATTTAAAAACACACTAAAGGAGATACGAAAAGCTGGCCATCAGCGAGCAGGTAAGTCATGGTGCTGTATGACCGAGCAGGGTATGAATCTGGGCTGCCACTGATGTGAAGCTATCTCTCCACAGGCTGCAGGCTAGCTCTTTGAATTCACCCATGTAACCGTATAACACACGTCGGCTAGCGGTAATTGTTAACTCAGACAAAACCAGTTGTCGCCTTGCCAGCACGGTCAACATACCTTTACCCAGCTGGCTAACGGCTAGTTTCGCTCGCGACCCTAGCGTTTGGTGTAAGTTAAAGCTATTTTGTTCGTTTTTTTTTTTTTTTTTTTTTAAGCCCGGGTACTGTTAGCTAAGTTAGGTGGCGTGACACGCTGTCAAGCATAAGTTAGTAGATAAAAGCCCAGATAAAAACTGCACTGCATCCCGCTAACGTCGCGGGGCTACCTTAAGTATAAATGGCGAATATATTTAAACCCTGGCAACATTAATTTACTGTCTCTGGAACGCCTTGTTGTGTGAAGGATGCTTGTGTTTTTCCACAAATCTTAAGTTGTTGTACTGTGATTTTTTTTTCAACCAGCCTGGTCATGGTCACGATGGAGGAGGCATTCCCTCACATTAATGCAGAGTTCCCTTCACGTCAATGACAAATGAAGTCAGTGGATGATAATTATTGTAATGTACCACCTCTTGTTTGCCAGCTAACGGGGCCTTTTAGAAAGCATAAACATCAGGGCTGCAGCATCATGATCCATGATCCTTATGTTTGTTGTCTATAAATAAACTGAAAAGCAGTTTGTTTTTTAGACGCTTGTCACTGTGTTTCAAATGTATGTTTGTGTGATAACGGTTTAAAACCAGGGCTGTGTGATATTTTCCATAGTGATTAATATTGAATATGATATTAAGCCTTGTGCAAAAGCCAGTTGGCCAAAAAAAACAAAAAATGCTGCCTTTCAGTTGATCTTGATAGTCAGACTCTCCCAGTTGGCAATTTCAAATGGAAACCCCCCTCTTCCAACTCAGAGACGAATCCAACAATCACAATTCAAAATGCAGAAATACAACTTAAGAACAGCTGTTGCAGCTAACGGCTGTGACAAACATTTTTGGATAAATTTTCGCTGCTTCTGCCACTGGAACTCGAGTATGATGTCACTGTCGTTTTAAAGTCCAAATGAACACAGCATAGTCGGGCTGGGCGATACACAGTATCTGTGGATACTGTGACAGGGTGAAGGGACTATTCGATTCCCTCACAAAATACCAATACTCCTTTTTTTGATCTTTATCTGTAAGTTGGATTGAATGTCGATTGAGCCAGAACAGTGTGTAAAATTATGAAAAGGACATGTTTGCTTTAATGCAGCCGTTCAAACCTAAAAAAAAAAAAACGTTTTGTGAATCACAATATGACAAAATCTAAGATCTGTAATAATTTCTCATCCCATGTCATGAGAGCAACCACATGCAGATGCGTTGCCCAGCTGAAGTCCAAACCCCGATGGCAGAAGAGGAAAGATTGTATCCTCATGCGAGCAGAGAATTATTGGAGTGGTTTGACCTCCTAACGAAAAACTAAATGTAAAAATAGCACTTATTGCAATAGATACACAAATAACCTTTGTCGCTATAATATGTCTTCTTGCATCAAACTGGAAAATGTGCTCTTGTGAAAGTAAAACTCATTCATTTCTCGAACATATTTTAGATATTTGCCCCCTCTGTTTATCCCCTGACATTGTCTCTACTTTATGCAGTCAGAGCCAGAATAAATGCCACGCTCCGGCAGCACAATGGCTGATAAGGCTGTATCGTTGTTGGCAAACTCTTAAAAGGTTTCTGTGTGTGTGGTCTTGTTGCAAATGTCCTGCTTCAAAGATTAATAATGATTTTATCTCTGCTATAAATTTGGATACATGTGGTTAGGACTGTATGATGGCAGTTATTTGAGAGGTGTGTGTGTGTGTGTGTGGGGGGGGGGGGGGGGTGTTGCTGGTGTGTGTCTGCAAACCAAAAGGGTGGGTGGGTCTTGTGCAGCTGCCACATAGTATAGTTTCTGTAATTATTGTCACACTGACAGACCTCTTCAGTCTCTCATTAGGGAGGGGAGGGGGACATTTGGTCGGCTGTGGGAGTCAGAGGGAGGATGGAAAGAGATAGATGCTGGAGACCCCCATTCCAGCGAGACTCTCTTGGAGGCTTAATTTAATTTTCCTCTGTGCATTGAGGGCCCTCTTGTTTCTGGAGATTACCATTAAAAGTCCTGTGGACTGGGCCCACTCCCATCAGCTGCGAGGTCCTGACATAACTGCCATTACTTAAAAGATCACCATGCTCAAGCTTTCCCGAGCTTTGCATATTGATGCTGCAGCGACGTGGCCTTTTTTTGACTTCCTCCACATGGACTCGGGCTCTTTTGACTGTCATAACAAGGGGGCAATCGTACGGATGTAGAGCGATGGGTTCTATCTGTGTAGGATCAGAGCATAGCTATGCGCTAACAGTGGCCTCCAGCAGCCAAAGCTGTCCCCCACAGCCTCGAGGAAAGTACCAACTGTGCATTTTCATGATAGCCAGAAAACTAATGTGGCTGAAAAATTTCCCTCGTCAAATGACAGACTGGGGGAATTTTGTCTTTTAATGTTTGTATTCAGTTTGAGTAAAAAGGGAAATTATCATTCAATCATGTTGTCTTAATCTCATGACGGAATCTCTTTCCTGTTTCCCCATGCAGTTTAAGGTGTTGTCTGAATTTTTTTTTTTTGACAGCTCTGTTATGAAATCATAATCAAATAGTCAGCAAAAAAAAAAACAGTTTCTGTACCTTCAAGGCTCAAAGATCAGGAGCATCAACAGGGAAGCGAGAGCCGCGGGTTCCGTCAATCAAAAGCCAATCGGATTTGAAATCACTGCATAATAATGTTAATGGCAGTGTTTCATTGGGTGGGACGCACCTGAATGTATGCGGAGGGGAACTCTGTTCAAAGTACTTCATTGTTAATGTTGCATAGAAGATGGCGAAAATCCTCTGGTCCTATGTCACAATCTAGGCTGTATGTGGTTTGCAATCATTTATTTGAAGTAATCTTACTTCCTCATATTTGAACAAAGTAGTTGTAGTTTCAGTCTTGGTTTGCTTCATTAGCTCATTGTGGGATTTTTTTTTTTGGTGTAAGTAAAATACGGATGTGTAGCTTTTTTTTTTTTCTAACCATGACAAACTATTAAAACCTTGTGGCTGTGAATTTCCATTTTGATACGATGAAGCTGTGCGTAACCAAATTGAACCAATAGTCGATACTGAATACCAACTTGTGGTAGTACCATGCTCCTCCACAGAGTCTCGATTTTTTTTTTTTTTTTTTTTTTTTTTGTAACTTTAGTACTGATGAGCTGATGTTACATCCACTATCATGAAGTTGGTGGTCCATGGGTGGCATGTTGGCTCTACAGGTGTGTTCAAGAAGATTAAGCATGCGTTTTTGCACAAGATCAGTACGTCAGCCTCTGTGAAAAATGAGTGTGTCCTTGGCTGTATATATTTTTTTATTTTTTTAATTTGGGCGAATCAAGATTTTAAAAAATGGTTCCGTAATCTATTTCACAAGATTGTGTGGGAAATATCGCCTCACTTCCTGATTTTGATGATGTCTGTCACTTTTTCTTGTGAACTGCATGTCCGTGATCCCTTTTAAAAAAAAAAATGCATTTGAATATTCCATCCAAAAAAAGAAACACAACATATTTGAATATCTATTTTCCAGTGTGCAGCCTGTAGAGCTTTGAGTTATTTTACTGTCCACAAGCGGACAAAACAGCACAGCGAGAGACATGATGTCTTTTGCAGATTTGTAGCCATCGTATAGTACAGCACTCAAATAAGAGTGGACGCCGACTGGGTACAGTATTTGTATGAGACCTGTTCAGACTTTCAAACAGCTCTAAATATAGCAGGCAGAATTGACTGCACTCACAAAGTACATAGTATTTTCTTAGTAAGATGGTGTGTTACCTGTGTCAGCTTAAAAACACATATAAAAAAATGAACACTCAAATTAGTATGGAATTATAACCACTTTGAAGTGATTCTGTGATATTTTGTTAACAGAAAATGTGACAATATGTGTTGCCCTCAACCCCATTTATTTTCCTGATCCTGTAGACTCAGAGGGATTAGTGCCAAGCATTAACGTCTGCCAGGGCACGCGTGCGTGTGCGCGTGCGCACACACACACACACACACGCACTCTCTGCAAGGTCCTGTACCACACAACCATGTTCCCTTATAGGCTTTGAGAGTTGATTTGTAGGCATCTCCAACACCACAATGCTTCATTAATAACCAAATATTGCCTCAAATTTAAAAATTAAAATGTAGCTCATGCAATTTAGGTATTGCACTTGGCAGTTTAGTGATGTCCCTCGGATTCAATTGTGCAGGCCAACATGCCAGCAGTTCCATCCCGGTGTTTTAAAAGCTATCAGTTATAGAAGGGACATTCTGTCTGTAAAAGTTACCTTTAATGTCCGTCTCCTATCAAACATCTTGTGTTGTTGACCCTCTGATCTTGTTGCATCAACACGCAACCGGGAATTCCTCCTGGTCTCAGCTTCCTCAAGTTCCAACACGTGTCTCCTCCAGTCTTCAGTCCCGAGTGGCTTATTTAGTCCCAGTGTGACAGCACCCTAGGGCTCATATCTGCCAGGATGTAGGAAGACTAAAAAGGAAGCCAGCGTATTCATTTCACCTTTGTTACAGGCTGTCTCGCATTATTAGCTGGTGGTTTACAAATGATCTGCTATTTTGACTGCAACAATAGCCTTTTCAACGAGGTTGCTGCTGCACAGAGGAAAGTACGAGGTCAGATATTGTATGTGTGGTGCCTCCTTAATGCTACAAGGAGCTAAGGAGCCTGATCGTACTCAAACCACAACAGCTTCCCAGTACTGTAACACTTGCTGTCTTGAATCCCTCTGCTTTGTCAACGTGGATTAGACTTTGTTGGGGGAAATCCCTGCAGCCTTTCAGTATTTGATGAGGTAACCTGAAGGTTTTTTTTTTCGTCTTCTTCTTCTTCTTGCCTTCATCCCAGATTGTCGGGGTGGGGGGTGTGTAGCCTGGACCTGGTAACTGTTAAGCAAACAGCAACACAGGTCAACAACCAGCAACTCAAGCAAACTTGCAAGGTATTACTGCCGATGTGTGAGCTCTGTTAGTTTAGGTGGAGTCTGAGGAAGTAGATCCCGTTTGATATGGAGGTATTATGTAGTACCAGTGTCTGCTTTCACAAACGACAGAGGTGTGACTGCTGCTTCCAGCTATTGCAAATTATTTACAGTAAATACTGGAGGGTTGCAATCATATTGTGTATCTGACCTATATTTAGTTTATTTTTTTTCAAATAGTAATACAATAGTAATGACTTATAGTGTACATATTTAGTTGAACACTCATTGAGCTCTTTGTTCAGGTCATTTGGTATTGAAATCTTTGATCGGGCTTTTGAGGGCTGAGAAAATGACGTGTATATTTTTGTTTAACGTTCACATTTCCCCCCATAGCCGCCCCTGATTAGAGACCATAAATGAATTCAGCACTGGTGTCTCATCTCTGGGAGGTGTGTGTTTTGTAGAAAGCTGGTGTCACTTTGAAAAGTGCAGCTGTTCTTCACCCCCTCTAAGTTTCAGTTAACACCGGTGATCTTGTATTTAATTTAACACCATTCAACAGCTTATATCTGATAATGTTAAGCTCCTTGCAACTGCTACAGGCCTGTTCCGACATGCTGTAAACTACAAAATAGAGCATTTGGTGGATGATTTCTTTCGGATCCACACACTAAGACACCTAGACAAAATTGTATGTATTTCAGCCACTTCCTGCTGTGTGGCGTCTTATCCCATTTTCCAGCCACTAAAAAAAGGAACCACATTGTAGCTGGAGATGCATAAGTCTCTTCATTAATAGGTTACATCCAGCCTCAGATGGTTATATTCAGCTGCGTGTGTGTGTGTGTGCAAACAGACAGACATAATGAAATGGGAAGTGAAATCAAGGAAGTGAAATACTTACGAGGGATGTTTGTTCATTTGCATCAGTTCAATGTTGAGTTTTTTTTGTGTACAAATCCACATGAGCATCTGCTAGTATATGCTTATTAACTGTTGGATACACTATATTTTAGTGCATAAGAGGCTCTGTTTGAATGTCAGAATTTCCACATCCGCAAAGGAGGTATTTGTGTTGTATTTGTCATTAATAAGATTCCTCCGTGTGTCATATTGATCAAATCTCTCTTAAATATTCATGCAGTGGGTTGGAGTGAAGAATGCAGATATTACAAACAGTGGCATTGAATCAACATTGTGATGTAAAGTTGGCCTTAAAGATACCGTGAAACTGTATCTCTGTTGGTCGGCGTTATGAGAGTAAATCTCTGGAAATTCTCAAAGGACAGGAGCCACGGTCTATTTTAGGCCATTCTAAACTGCCGACAGTGATCCCGAGGGGTGGATAACCAACTGCTTTCGCACAGTGTAGCCTACATGTTTATTCCAAAACACTCCAGTCCCCTCTGTCCTTAATTAAGTTTTAATATGGTGATGGAAGAAATACAGTTTACTAATGTGGAAAATCAAGTTTCTCCCGGCAACACTAAGAGTTTCAATTGTTCCTGAACTTGATCTCTCCTCTCATAAATCAGGTTAGATGCATCAATGCAAAGAAAAATGATCTGAACTCATCTTAACTTCTGTGGGGGGGGTCAAGCCTGCACTCTGTCAGATTGCATCACTTTCCCATCATCCGGTCACCCTTGTGTCCACACTTCCTGTCTCACAGCTGGCTTGCCAAGTCTCCCATGACCCTTTGCTGCTATGCTGCTGTTTTGTTTTGAGAGAATCTAGGACAACTGGGATGCGATACCGTCTCATGGGTTTTAGTCGCTGCGGTTCCATGTGAAAAGAGCACAAGCATGTATTCATTCGTCCCGTCACTGTCCCGCGCTGTCCGTTTTGCGAAGCCGACCAGCCTTGTGGCTAAAATGTAAGTTTTGGTGTGAGTTGGAGGAAGTGCAGCAGTGCCAGAGGGTCTGAGTGAGCAGTGAGCATACAGAGCACATTCCAGAGGGCAAGAGCCCTGTGATTTTAGCAGGCTGTCACAGGGATTAGGTTACTGTCTGCCTCTGTGAGCTCATGCTGTTGCTGTCTCAATGCCTCAGCAATCCGGCCAAGCACTGGTACGCTATTTTGTCCTACAGTAAATGTAGTAGTAGTAGTAGTAGTAGTAGCAGCTTACTTAACTTGCACAGTTGTTGTGATGTCATTTCTGCTGACAACCTCATATAAAATAAAAGGGTCAGGGCCTTTTACTAAAAACCAGTAGAATTTAAGCTATTTTCCTTGTCATGCAGATCTCCAGTATCCCTCAGAAATACGTTACCACATTGGCCACTGGGGGTGCTCTTTGACTTGAGCTCCAGTCAATTTTTTTTTTTTTTTAAGTTGGCAGAGAGAGAGAGAGACACTACAGGGCTGTGGCTCCAGCTGTAGACTTGCAGGATGTGGTAATATAGCTCGCAAAGTAGCATTCTGCATCTCTGTTAGACCACTGGCGTGTAGTTGCTGTGAGGGTTGGGATGTTTCATCTCATCTGGTTACCTGCTTCTTAAGTGACTGGCTGCTGGTGCTCCATATTCCTTCTATACAGCTTTGTTGCGACGACAAGCTCTTAGCTCTGATAAGGTTTCTGTTGGAACGCTCGGGATCCTTTCAAAACATGTATCGCAATGCAAGCATGTTCACCCTCATTGGCAGCCATTGGGTTTACATGCACAGTTGCAGTCAAGCTATAATTTTAGCTTTATAAGGCTATTTAATTTGACTACTGTTCGAGTGTACATTAAGGGAGAAAAATTGATTTATCCATGCCCCCCCTTTGATATGGCAGGTCATGGTAGGCCTCCTGACAAGTGGTTGCAATCACTTTTCTTGCGGTAAACCTTTTGCTTCATCTCGCAAACAAGGTAGCAAGCGGCATCCTCGCTGACTTAGATTCAAAGACTATAAAAGTCTCCTTTAGCTTTGACATCTCATCCAGAAATGCATTCTCTTTGCAGTTTGGCCCACCATGGTGTGACCTCCCTTGACTGCTTGCGTTTTGGACCATCCAGGTTAAACATCATAGCGGTTCCTATTGGTTGGCGTTAAATCCGGCTTCAAAAAGTACACAGCAACTGTGAAGTCACACTGGCTATGCCACGGTATCGAGTTGCAAGAGATTACTTCTATTTTATTGCAGATTGTTGGCAGTCAGCATTAAGATGTGTTTCTGCAACCTTTTGGTTTGGTTCGCAGGCTTTATTTTCTTTATTATCTCAATAATAGATCAGATGAAATTCTTCTCATCTGTCTCATGAGTCATCTGTTGGATATTGCTGTGCCTCCCTGATTTGTTTTAGTTGAGTCTCTTTCTGAAGCTGTTAACTGGAAAGTCACACATTGCAGTGGCAACAGCGCTACATTCCAGTCAGCTAGTAGCTCCGTGCTGATGGGAAGCAGTTGGGGACACTGTTGGCACTCTTGAGAACATGAGTGGATACATGATAAAGACACTGGCTGACCTGTCGGTGACTCACAACTGCTGCTATGGCACTAGATAAGACGGCCTCGTCTGCTTGGCGTTCAGTAGCTAAGATTTCTGTATGGAGTGATACAAGTGGGGCTATTTCACATTCAGTTTTCTGCCGTCTCAAAAGGACAATAGGTCCACTTTAAGATAAATGTAATATTTGCGGTTGAATGCGTTTACCATGAAGCAATTTACTATATATAACCTTATTTTTAATAGGATGAATATAACTTTCTCATCTGTCAGAAGATTACACGGTGATTATTTAGGATATCGTATTGTAAATATTACATTATTAGTCATCGTGTCACTGATAGCAGTTATTTGTTACACTTTTCCTAATTAGTAACAGCTTTCTTTGAACTTTACAAATTCTGACCAGCTGTCTCTCTCTTTGTGTGGGCTTTTCTGAACAATCACAGATAAGCTTGAAAGATCAAATCAACGAGCAACATTGATACACATTTCATGCTTTTTGATGCTCAGAAATGTCCAAAAGGGGGTGGTATTGCAGAAGCTAGTGACATTACTATGACCTTAATACTGACCAAATCTCCTCCATGGTTTGATCGGTGAACACAAAGCTGAAGAAAAGACTTGTAACGGAACAAACGTTGGCAGGAACAAACATGAAATGAGAATTTTGCAATACAGTTCACTGTGGGAAGGGTAGTGGTCTTTTTTTTTTTTTGTGTGTGTAAATTCTGTCAGGCAGTGGGGTAAATGGAGTGTGTATTTTTCTCCATTTGAGCAGTTTGACCTGTCTGACCTCGCATTTAGAGCTTTGGAGCGGCAAGTGGCCTTGGCTCAGTCTGCAGCTGAGCGATTAGCTTTGAGCATCTGTCGCCTAACTTTTTGATCCTCCTTCACATCTGCACTGTCGTAAGTCACTGTCGAGGTACTCAGCCACCCTAGGTGTGTGTGTATGGGGGGGGGGGGGTGATAGCAGCTTTAAGACATGAGATTGAGTTGCAGTATGCTGTCTGAAAGTGAGTGAGAGCTGAGAGAGAAATGTTGCTACATTGATGAATCTGTCATTGAGAGAAAAGCGAGCAAAACAGATAGCCGGGGAGGGATGTGGATAAATGTTGCAAGAGGGAGAGGAGCACGAGTTCATCAGCCTCTTCGGCAATAATCCAGCCCAGCCCAGGGAGTGGACAGATTGTTGTCTTTGTCTTGGTGAAAGGCAGCACTCGAAGAAAGTAAATCAACTTTCTTTTTGTGTGCCACTCCCTTACTTGTCTCCCAGTATTCATTAATTTAATTAGAGCTGGTAAAGGAGCAGGCAATAACATGCTATGAGATAAAACCACAGTATACACCCCAGTGTTCATTGGTAAAGAAGACGGCAAGATTCCATGTGGGGGGAAAATATCCCAGACCACAGCTGCCCCCCTTCTCCAAATCCAGGAAGTGCCAAGCCAGTTTCGGATTTGTATATTACACTTCTTAGTGTTGGCTGTACACTTGTGGTTTTATGACTCCATCCAACAAGGAGGTTTTCTGAAATGATAAAAATCTCACCAACATCTTAACTTTTTCTCCAGAAAAATCTGTTCTACCTCCTCTTATGTTTATTTATTTTACTCCTCATGGCTAATCGTCCTGAAAATGAGTTTGGGCTCCCTTTGCCTCTCGTGTTTACCTAAAGATCAGTTTCTGGGCCTATCTGGAGGCCAGCTGCAGCCCAAACCGACACACCACCGCTTCAAATGCAAACTAGGATCAGTGAGGTCAGTGTCTGCTCCGTCGTGTCAGTCAGGAGGTTGAAAGGTAGAACTCCTCCCATGACATCAGAGCTGCTAATCAGCTGTTTGAATGGATCCTCACTGCATCAGCCTTGACCCAAGCATCCTCCACATTAACCTTAGCGTAGCATTGCAGTGTTGCCGATGGCTCTGTGAGTCATAAGACCACTCAGTGAATGTGCTTATTGTCAAATATATTGTGTAATTTTAGAACGCCTAGGGAACATCAGAGTTCTTGTGACGAGCAACACTGCAGATGATGAGGCCGCCGGGCTTGTGATATTATTCACATACACTTAGCTTTTGCATAGGGCTGCACACTTAGGGAATATTACTAGGCCTGTGCTAAATTTAAAATGATGATCAGTGTGAGCACTCTTCTCACTGATGGAAGCAACACAGAGTGCCCTTCACTACACTAACACAGTAATCTTTGCCATCTTCTTGGCTCCCATGGCTCATATTTGAGATGTACCACAATAGAGAATCGTTGGACGGCTCCTGAGAGGAAATCATCCTGTCAGTAAATTACAGAAGAATGCGTATTCTGATGCGCTCCACGCTCTGGCAGCTCCTACTGTTGAAGACTGGAAAGAATAGTCATTTATATCTGTTATTTCAAGAATACAATTGGCGGTGGGAGGAATTATTCTAAAAGAGACTAAACTGTGGAAATGGTAGCTGGCATTTATTCAGGATTTCAGCCTCGCCGTGTCCTATTTGGATGACATGGTACGCCTCTTGTCAACGATGTCTGTAATGTAGCTAATGTGAACAGTGGCTGGGTTGTTTTTAGCAGTTAAGACCCCCAAAACAGAAAACAGATGCATGTCTCTGAGCAGTCTTTGGGGTAAATCTTTGGAAGTCATCATTTTTAATTTTCCCGCATTGTTTTTGTTCTTTTTCTAGGCCAGCAGTGAAGTATTAGAGCCTTTGAAGTTCTCAGCTTTGATGCAGTACAGGTACAGCCATATCTAATTCCAGTCACATTTTCTAAATTTACTCATGGTGTGTCTCGTATATAATTGTGTCTGAAACAAACTGCTAGAGGAAGAAATATGAACGGAGAGAGAAAATGGATACTTTTGGTTTAAAGAAGCCCAAATATTTTAGTTTAGAAGGTTGTTGAGAAGGCATGCTAAATGTTTTTGTTATTGTTCACATTAGGGCTGCGGATTTTAATGCCTGGATGGTCACTGTGTATTCCTTTATTTATATATATATATATATATATATATATACACATATACATACACACACATATACATATTCATACCTCACATGGTTAAGGGAACTTTAAGTGAGCTGGATGGAGAGTGATGGTGCATTAGCTTCTAGCAGTAGCATCAGCCGTCCTTGAGAGAGTCAAACTTTATTTTTCTAATTTATCTCCATCTTGTGCCACACACTGTATACGCTTCTCTGATTCTGTGTTCTCAGCCGTGACTTACTACTGGAATACGTACGGCGACTGTCCGCTTCCATGTTTGTTGATACCCCAACTCATGTTGGATCATACAAGCTTCTGTGAGATTACAATTCCCTGATATCGCAACTCTGCAATAGTTAGTATTAACACCAAGTGTGTGGTCCAGTGTCTGGGAGTTTGTGATTCAAATATTAGAAATCTGTTATGTCTGGGGTCTCCAATTATTTATTTTTTTTTATCAACCACTCATTTCTCTGGACCTCTTCCCATTTATTTTGTTACAGTAAACTATTACAAGTATTTTTACATGCCATTGCCGTTTTAGTATCTTTGCGTGTTCTCATTCTAAGTTGTGGAATGTAGAGCTAATACATTTTTTTTACAGCATTTTAAAAATACTTATTAATTATATGAATACTTGTTATATAATTTTATGAATATCCTCCATGCTCACATCTGTTCCCTGTCTTCATCTCTCCACTAGTGCCACTAGCGCAAGATGACGGAAGAGGTGATTGTCATTGCCAAGTTTGACTACATGGCCCAGCAGGACCAGGAGCTGGACATCAAGAAAAACGAGCGCCTCTGGCTCCTCGATGACTCCAAATCCTGGTGGAGGGTTCGAAATGCCACCAACAAAACAGGCTTCGTGCCTTCAAACTACGTGGAGCGGAAAAACAGTGCCAGGAAAGCCTCTATTGTCAAGAATCTCAAAGACACACTCGGTAAAAAATATAAGTTGCTTGATGAATATATAAAGACATTAATCCACTGTCACTCCCACACAACTCTTTCAGTGTGGGTTGGTTTGTTTTGAGTTTCATCTACAATTGCTGTTCAGAGCGAGAGCGCGTTGTAATCTGGGTCATACCACTGTTTGATTTTTTGACCACATTGTTGCGGCATCTTGGTTGAGGCACCATTGGAAGGTGGTCTCAGGTTGATATCTGATTGGTTGAACCTCTCAAAGCTACTGTTTTCTCTTCGTGCACTTAGACTGAAGCTTCTTGTCTGAGTGGAGTGCATTTGCTGTTGTGTCTGAAGAAAAAAGAGGTATTTATCCATTTCCCTTGAAGCATTTATCAGGTAAGGAGGAACTTGAGAGATTTTCTCCAACAGTCTAGTTTGTGTTCAGTATCTCTGCCCCTTTTAATGTGTGGGTCATCACCGAAGACTTCTTTCTGCACTTCGAACACGACAAGAATTAATGTAGCAAAGGTGCTGTCAACACAACAGTCATATTTCTGAACGCTGCCATTTGCAACTGCACTGTTCAACCGCGTGTATGTAAGCCAAGGCTACCATTTGTCTTCACCTCTTTCCTCTTGGTGACAGACATTCATGCTCATTTTGGGATACAGAACTTTGACCTCCGGCATCCAGTTTGACATACCAGCCCTCTAGCCCGGCTATTCATCTAGTTAACCATTTAATGGTTATCCGTTTTCATCAAATGTTAACATTATTTCAGGCTCTGATGCTTTCTGTCAGTGGTAGACAGATTTATCAGTCAGCCAGTTAATATCGGCCGATGTGGGAATTTGAGGTTAGAATCAGTGGATGCAGTGCAATGTATATTAGAGTGTAATGTACATGAAATAATGGAATTGTTTCTTTCTCCTTTTTTTTTTGATAGTTCAGTGAGAAGTTCACTAATTTTCTCATTTTTACAAGTGGTGTTATTTTTTTCAGACGCAAAAAAATAATAAATATTGGCATGATTTATTGGTCATCGGCCAACCTGCTGTCAAAATATTGGCATCAGCAATTGAAAAGCCATATCGGTCGACCACTATTTCTCTTTTGTAATCTCCAGTGTGTGGAGCTCTGCACGGCGCCGCTGTCTCTGTCAGGAGTGTGATAGGTGAGTCAGGGTTGTTGGCGACATCTGCTGTGTTTGTTGGGCTCAGATCTCATTAAAAAACAGCTTGTCAAAGGTTGTACATCAGGATATTTTGCAGGTATTATCTTTGTTCTGAGTCTTTTGGAGATGTGACTTCTTGCATTGTTGATGAAGTTTTGTAGCAAAGAGCCATGATAGTGACAGTTGAATCGTGTCGATCCAGGTCATTGTGCACAACACTTTTTCCACAAAATGGTGTTGAAATACTCTCATTATCAGGAACTTTTATTCTTAAAATCTCTTGTATAGCTAGACTAAACCTAAAGTAGACCGCACACACCAGAAGTTTGAAATCCTTATCGATTTTTAAATCTGGTGGCATCACGTAGGAGAAGAATCTTCAAAGATGCGTTTCACTCTGAAGGCAGGCATGCTAACAGGCTAGCTAATGTTAGCCTGAAGGGGTATAGTGTATAGCACTGCTTGTACATTGTGTTGGCGAATGTTAGCCATAAGAGCTACAATGTATAGCGTTACATGACTACATGTTCAGCTGCTTCGTGACCACTTTCTCATTGGCTATTAAGGAAGTGATGTTATTATCTCAATTTAAAATCTTAAATATAAAACCATGCAAGCTTCAGATCGGACCCCTTAAACTACCAAACATTCTGTACAGATAATCGGCCTTGAGTCGAACACCCCTGATTGTTGGGGGACCCAAATCCCGACCCTGTATCATTCCTCTTATCGTGTAGTGCGTGTGCCCTGTGTAAGCCTGCCTCTGGTGTTCACAAAAACAACAACCCTCATACCTTGAAGATCAAACTCCACTCGAGAGCCTGACAAAAGAGCAATGTCTCCTTTGTTCAAATGTGATGTGGTGATGACGTCCTCCTGTGTGGGGTGACCTCTGCCAGCTGGCCTTGTGCTCCAAAGTGGCTTCTTCTGTCCTCTGAGGACTAAAAAGAAAGGAGGAAGTCTTGAGAGAGCCAACCAACAGTGTGTCATCAAGTTGTAGCTGTTTCACACTGTGCGGTGTTTGCAAAACATTTATCTGCTGGCCACGTGAATTGACTTCCTGTTAGCTGCAGTGTTGTTGTTTTTTTCTTCCTCTGCTGTTTGTGTGATCAGAAGAGTCTGGTGGCATTCAGGCAGCGCTGTGAACTGTTTATACAACTCATACATCTATTTTTTGCACTTTGGAATCATGTCCTCAATTAGACTTTCTTTAATATGAAAGTATATGAATGGTTTAACTGCTGCATTTGAAGCCCTACCAGTCTTTTTTGGCCTGTAGTGTGTGTGTGTTTGTGTGTGTGTGTGTGTGTGTGTGTGTGTGTGTGTGTGTGTTTCTGGCTGGAAGGGGAGACTATGTGGTCATATAACACGGCCACAAGCCTCCCCAACAACTTCTCCACCTGTCACTACATCGGTTGATCAAATAACCTCAGGTGAACAGCTGCACTGACACACACACACACACGCAGACATCCTCATCCACATGCAAACACACTCTCAGGCATTCATACACCCAATAAACTAACACACTAATGAAATACATGAGTTGAAAAATGCAGGCTGGATTGTAAACCACTAATACAATCATAGAAAGGCTGTCAATAAATACACCACATTCATGTCAACTCTTTTTTAAGCTCTGAGTAAAGTAGAGCATTGTGAGTGATTCTGCTTGTCCTTGTGCCTCTGTGTGGAGGAAAAGCCACCTGATGTGATGACCACACTGTCATATGTGCGTGCGCGCGTGTGTGTATGTGTGTGCGTGCGTGTGTGTGTGTGTGTGTGTGTGTGTGTGTGAGAGAGAGAAGACCTTTTCCATTTTCTTTTTTTTTTTAACACGTATATATTTTTCCCAACAATCCTGTTGCTGGGTGTGTAGCAGTGTCATCGTCTGAAAGAATGTGTGAGGGTATGATCCTGCCTACAGATGGTTGTGTTTTTGTGTGTGTGAGTGTGTGTTTGAGAATTTGTGTTTCCTGGGTTTGTTGTAAAGTTATGAGTGTGTCTCTACAAACAACTGCAGTCATGTGACATGAGTAGTCACTGACTCACTCAGCTATTCCACTGCCCCATCCCCCGATTCATTGGGTGTCTATTTAGTCGAGTTCTATCAGTGTGCCACTAAATACTGATGAAGTAGCTCTTCTACTTTCTCTCTATCTCCATTCTTGCATCTCCTTTTCCTTCTTCTCTCTCTTTCTGAGCTTACCCCCCTCCTTCTTTCCCTCTCCATGAGGCCTCTGTACTCCAGAGCTGGAGGCCTCTCTGTCCCTCGCTCTCATTGGTTATGCCCGATCACATGGTTAAGGAGTGGGCCGCCCTGTTCTGCTATCTGCCCAGCTCTCTGGGTGTTCACATGGAATAACTCTACAGCTGCAGTGGGAAGAGAGCAGGGGCCGGGAAAGATACAGAGAGGGAGAGACGGCGAGCCCAAAATGGACATGGCTAACCTATTCAAACATTTCTTTCGTGAGTTTTTAACCTTTTCCTTGTCTTCTTTGGGCTCTAACAGTTGTTCTAGGCTTGTTTGTTTTCCAGAGTGTCCCGTGTCTTAAGTTTGAGCTCCCTCTTTTTTTCTCTTTGGTTGTGCAGTTCCATCTTTCTCGTCTTATTTTCCATTTAAGTAGTAAGACGGTAGAAGCTTCTAGTTAGCCAAACGAATGTGTCATATTTGGATCAGGCTGGGACTAACATTTTGCGTTCCCAGAGTGGGGGAGAGGGTGTCCTAACAGCTTTTGAGTCTGTGTCTTGTGAGCGTCTGCAAAGACTGGGTGGATATGCTTTTGAAAAGCCTTCTGCTGAGCAGAAGCCTGTAATTGCCTCAGCAAATCTTCTGCCTCTTTCTTTTAAACACACACACACACGCACACACACACTCATACACACCAGTAATCCTACTCCATTTTTCTCTTGCGTTTGGCCTAGTGAGTGGGCTGCAACTCAGTGGATTCCATTATCATGCTTGAAGACCCCCTCTTCACCCTGTTTAGGAGTATCTCAAGACATAGCTGAAGTCTGTTTTCTTTTATGCTACCCTGAAGGCGAGCTCACTTATTCTGGGAGGGTCCCCACCGCCGCCACCACCCGCCAGTCAAGAGCTACAGTGGAAGAGACGTGGGGTGCTCATGTAGAACACTGTACTCATTGTGTGGAGGGGAGGAAGGGGTCTATCCCAACTGATGGGACCCAGGCTCCCATCTCGTGCACCTCACTCAGTTATCAGAAGAATGTCATTCCCCCAGCAACTCCGTGGGTTTTTGATACCAAACAGCTACACACCAACTTTTTCACGCACTCACTCTCTGTAATCTCGCCTTGTAACTGTTGAGCGGTATCTCCTATCTCTGCCTATCTCCCCCACTTACACGAGTCCACTGACTTGCCTGAACACAAGGATCAAGAGGCTATAAAATGGTAGAGATGAGCTAACAAACCCTTTTGTAAAGTGAGAGCTCTCGGTCTCTTTCTGGCTCCCCTCCCTCTGTTTTTCCTGTTTCTCAGCCTCCCCAGCGAGCGGAAGCTCTAATTTGAGCCACATTTCTCCCTGAGCATTGGAAGAGAGCCGGCCAGAGAGGAAGTGAGAAGTTAGGAGGAAGTTGAATCATTGTGCGGGGGTCTGTCTGTTGGATTTTGTGGCAGTCTCTCAGCGTTTCCCTCAAAGAGAGCAAAAAAAGCAGAAGACATAATGTGAAGATTAAGTGTCACTCAGCCAGATATGTTGTTTTTCTTGTGAGGAATGTCTCAAAGTGCCACTAAGAAAAGCTGAAAAGGAATCAAGACGTGATATTGTTAGTCGCCAGTGTTAGCTCATTACAGCAGTGGAAACAACTACAGTACTGTTTCCCACATTCTATCTAATTTAATGGTCTCATGGGCTGAAAATGTTAAACATTAAACCCACAACCACTTTCTAAATCAATGTATTAATTGTTCGGTGACATTGCTGTCTGAAGTTCCCAGAGCTCTTGGTCATGCCTTTTAAAGCCATTCAGTTTACTATCTTAACAAAGTAGAGGTCTTCTTGACAAGTACTCACTGCAAAATGAAATGAATGATTTACTTGTTTTTCATAACTTTTGGCCAAAATCTTAACTAGAAAATTGATCAGCTGTCCGGCCCTCCAATCAAACCTTGTTTTTCAATGTCATGAGTCAAGCAGGGTATCAAACCTCAGCACTTGTTTTCTTTGACATTGACAAATGTGTCCGAAGCGCCATGTTAAAAAAACAAAAAAGTCAAAACTACAGAAAGCTGACATCAACTTTCTGGTCAAAGTGGGATTACATTTTTAGGGACGTTCATGCTGTGTGGCACCATTTTAACTTTCAGAACAAAGCTCTAATAAAAAGATTATTAAAAAAAAAAAGACCTGGTGTGAACACGTGCAGATTATTACACCTGATCATTTAGAAAAGTCTAGATAGATGCGATTTACCTTTGTTTTGAATGCATGGCTGCCAGTTGGCTCCGATCATAAGTGGTCACTCAAGACGTTGAGATACGTTAATGCCAGGGTTGACCAGGGCCATAATTTCCATTTAACTTTATCATTTTACCAAAGCAGTTTAAAAATACGTCACAGGAAATACACAGTTGATTCAATCCCTCAGATTAGCTCGCTACATTGGTCGTAACCCAGAAGGTCGTACTGCTGTTTTTTAGTCTCATTTGTTGTCACTTTCCTCTGGCACTGGCAGGCTGCTTTGTTTTCCAACGGCTCTCCTGGTGAAGAGAGTTGAGTTGTTGGTGCGTTGATGGATGATAGAACACGTTTTTAGAAAAAGCTGAATGTCCTACATGGAAGGGTTGGGCTGCTCCAGTCCTCCCTCTCAAGAGACCATCTTTTATTACATTTGTCCATTTTGGTGATAAGTCATGCTGAAAATTTGAAATCAGTCTGTTGAAATGATGCAGTTTGACATCATCACCTTTTATCGGCCAGGAGCAGGATGGGAAATGATCCCCAAACGCTTGACCATGACACACAGTCTGAGGATGTCAGATTTTTCTCCGTCTTCCCGTCTTGGTGTATGGTCGCATCAAGTCACTGGACCTTTTTCTCCATGTAAAGGCAGCTTTAATGGGCTACAACTGCTACAGATTACAGTGATTACAGTCTTTCCCCTCGATGTTGTTTCAGGCCTGGCAGAACGCACCAAAAAAAACCTAAACAGACCAGGCACGTGGGATGTCATATTGACGCGGTCGGCTTTGGTCGGATGGCGCAGCAGGTGGTCTGCAATTTATATTTGCATTTGCTCTGTATATTTATGACTTAAAACAAAGTGGTCATACTGAAAGGAGAGTCTGGTATTACGAAGGCTTTTATTACATCAAAATAAGCACCGGCTCCACGTGTTTTGCTGTAAGAATCATCACAGGCCTTTTAGTTCCTGCATATCACCAAAAATCTTACCTTCTACCAAAGCTGGCTGTGCCTGCAAGGACCCCAGAGTGATAGTCTGACCCCCAAACAAGCATGACAGACATTTGTCCTGCTCATGTAAGAACCGCCCCCCCCCCCCCCCCCAAAAAAGCCTTTAGCTGGAGCAACATCCACGTCTGCTGTCCAGCATCCCTCATAGTCCACAGTAATTTAAGGGGATTGCAGTGGTGCTGGGATTAATCGAGTCTCCCAGCAGGAGTTTTGGATTAACGCCACGTAGAGGAACGCCAACCTCCACCCCAAAGCAAATAATTGACCTGGTGTGTGTAGTGGTTGGCAGTATATAGATTTAAAAGTGTATCACAATATGTCTGGGTCCTTTTTTATGATAACAAAATGAATGATGTTCTTTCACATCGTGAAGGTGTTTGGTTCACGCGTCCAAAAAAAAAGAAGAAGAAGAAAAAAAAAACCTCCTCAGCTGCTGGACCAGGAAATGAGAAATTCAAATGAATCTATTTCTTTCTTAGTTATCTATTAATATAACGAGTCAGTCACAGCTTTCAAGGCATTGTCAAGAGCGGATCTTTTATCAGACTTTGAAATAGAAATATCATAAACAGGAACACAAAATTCCAGTGAAAATGTGACTACAACGTTAGCAGGTTTCATGAGCTAATCCCAGGGTTCATACTTTTCTCATATAGATGTGCAAATGTAACTATAGCTGCACAGTATCGACAGCTTAAAACATTCTTATCTTACACCCACATAACTTATAAACATTTATTCAGTTATGTGATATTAGATGTTCAGAAAATAGAAAATGTGCCATCTACTTCTCAAACAGACACCTTTTCTTGGCCAGAAATGATATCTGTTCCCATCTCAGTGGCTCCAGTGATACCTGGCTTCATTCGTAACTTCAGGGATTTCAGAAATGTCCATTTTTGTCAGAATTGGGGACCAAACCAGGTGGCTGCATTATTATTATAATTATTACGGTCTGTATGATAAAACCCAGACTGTAATGCTGTGCTATCCAGAGCAGTAAAACCCATGTCTCTTACCTCTCGCTCTATCACAGATGACGGCTGCCTGCTTTTGATGTCTGGGACGGCTGAAGTTGAAAGAGTTTGCATGTTTCCTGTGTAGCTGTCAGCCAGCTAGGTTTGCAGCCGTAGCTTTAAAGGCAAGCATCCCCTCTGAAGAATGCATCGAGTCACTCTTAATTACATTTAATGTGAAGCTTTCGCACTAGACCACGTAGCTTAGGGTTGTGATGTCGTGTCATGTGTCTGGAGAATGTGAGCTAACACCTTCATAGAGCCCCTTTTTGGAGTGTTAAAGTTGGCTACGTGTTGCTTTTCGACGCCCATTCGCACATTTACACACGTTGGGCACTAAAATGTTACAGTGTCTCTTCAGGAGTGAGCAAGCCATTTCATTTGCAGTTCATGTAAGGGGATGTACAGGCACTGTCAGACAAGCTGACGCGGGGTGTTGTCGTCCACAGAGGAAGAGCTGTGGAATGAAGGGAAGCCGAGGGGTCGAAAGGGCCCTGGCAGACAATGGACAACTGGCCAGTGGAGGGAGGCCACTGTTAAAAACAAATACTAGTTCCTGACTGTCACTGGTACCTGAATAAACTCCTCACCACTTTCCTCTCCTCCCTGCTGTTTCACCTCTTCTGTACGCAGAAAGTGAAGTTGTTTTGTGGAGGGGTTTTAACACAAGTGTTGTCATTGTTCTCATGGATTTACTGCCATTTGGCCCAACGCGATTTCCTTCCCCTGCATCCTTCTCTTAGGAAATACAAAGGAAAAAGCATCTGACGTCGAAGCGGCAAAAAGTTTCCAGTGCATAATAGTTTTCTCCTCTGCAGACGGCTCCCAGGTAGCAGCAGAGTAGCGTCACGACCGGTGGGTTACAGGGGAAACACTCGGCTGTCACAACTGCACGTATGCACGTGTACGACTTGTGTCGAATTCCTGCTTCCATTTAGGTAGAGATCAAGTGAAAGCAAAGAGGCAGGATCGTGACTCCTCAGCTCGTGTTGGGGTTCAAGGAGGGTGTATTTTGGAGTTTCCTCTTTTACTCCCGTACATCCACACAAACCAGTACATACATCTGTTGAATAACTTTGTATGTAACCTACGTTTGTGTGCACTTTTTCCTTTTCGTGATAGTGTTTTAGGGCACAAAAAGCAGATTCTGGCTGTTGTCATCTTTTTATGTACCAATAAATTCCCTTTAGTTCCTCACACGGCTTTGTTGTGATGAAGGCGTCAGGGGGCAACGCGGAATTCCGACCAGGAAATTTTCCACCTTCCCACATGACTGCGTTTTCGTGGCAGTCAACAAAATAAAAAAATTTTAAAAAACAAACAAAAACAGATTACATGAAATCACTGTTAAATTCCACATATTGCAGTGGTCAGAGTGATAGACGACTGTTTTTCATAAAGTTCATATCAAATTGTGTGGAGAAACTTTCCAACAAAATAGGTGTGTAACAATTCAGACACCCCCGTTATCAGTTTTGGCCCCAAAAGTCCCACATTGATCAGGCCCCACTGGGAAGCTGCCAGTGTCTGACCGACAATTTCCCAGTCACACCAATCCGTTCGCTCTTCACCGACTCGGACCCTGTGTTTTCCCCCCCTGACTTCTGAGTTCTATTGCTGGTGCAGTGCCGCTGCTTGTCCCATAATTTAAAGATTCTCAGCTTTAGTCCTCCTAACAAGCAGTGACGTCTGCCACAACAACTACAGTCCTGTCTGAGGTGCGTGACCTCAGGTTGTGTGCCAAACGTGTTTCACATCATGTCTTACAGTTGTCTGCATTTAGAAAAGCTCCAAAGTTTCCTAATATCAAACCGATGCTCAGCAAAAAAAAACCCAAAACCAAACAGCGACTCAGTCTCATTTAATTTCTCAATAAATGCTGCCTCACAGGGCAGTTGTCAGCTGTAAAGCCACAACAAATGATCGACCACAGATGTTCTCAGTAATCAAACCCTATCTCCTACCGTCACCAGCCCACAGCTACACATGCAAATAGCCAAACTTCCCTTTACTTCTGCCAGCTAGATTGAGCATCTAGTCAAATGCACAAGTCTCTGGCTGCATGTTTTTTTAATGCAAAGCCTCCACGTGACTGCAGCAGGACGCGGCACATGAAATCCCAGACAGGGACGCTGATAACGCCTGAACCCCTGGCCCGAGAGATCAGATCTGAAGTTGTCCCGGTCCTCCACCAGCGCTAAAAAGATGCTTTATTTATGCTGGGTTGACCTCCAACCTTTGTTTGGAGTTAAGTAGGTCACTTCCAACGGTGCCGGAGTCGCATCCTGGGGCTTGCACCTGCATGAGCACGTTTCATGATTTATTTTATTTTTTTTCAATCTGCTTGCAGTTGATATTCTAGCTGCCATGGATTTAGAGTTTGGCAGTGCAAAAGAGAAATGGTGAAGTCGTACTCCGGTTGCAATACTTTCATGTGTCTTTTCTTCATTGCTCTGCGACATGTTTGGAGACCGCGGCGAGGCATACCTAGACCTAACCTCCACGTTGAGACGTCAGCTCTTAACACCCCGTCTGGAGTCTGTACTTATCTGCAGTGGTGCGACTAATAACAGGGTCTACCTGGAAGCAATTTGAAGCGGGACTCTTGGGTGCTACCATGAAATTAGTCTCAACCCCTTGAGTCATGACACCTCTCGGGGGAACAATTAATCTGCGGTCAAATAGATTTCAAGTAGTACGGCTTTTGTGACACATTCCCTGCTGAGTAAATCAACTGGCGCTGTCCCGGAGACTACACCCTGCCTCCCTGTGTAATTTCAACCAGCTGAATTTTGATGATGCAAGCAACAATCTTACAAAAGTAGTTGGTCACTCCTGTCTGGCTACGAGGCCCTGTGATTATAACAGTCTTATTAGTACAAGAACTACCAAAATGGTGGACTCTCGCATTCTTAGTTTTTCACATGCTCTTCCCGCTGCGCCCTCTGCTAGCGCTGCATGGGGTTCATACAACTGTTAGCATGCCAGGCTGCCAAGTGGAAATTCTTGTCCAGTAAGACGATGACCACAGGCCTGCCAAAGCTCAGCCTCCATAACTCCAGGGAAAAAAAGAGGCTGAAGGATCTGATAATCCCCCTGTAGGCTGTCAGATTATGCTAATAAATTCACTGGGTTTTTGATCAAATACATCGTTTTTTTACAACTATGAATGACTGGCTGACATTTACCCTTGAGAACACACAGTTCTCCTGATAAAGTCTTAATTATCTCCTCACACTGAAGTCAAATTATCTGCATAGTGGGGGGGCTTTGAAAGGGATGGGGGGGTGGCTGGAGAGACTTGGTGAACAAGAAGGGAGGGTCACTCTTGGCTATGGAGTTCGGTTTCCAGCTGCAGGTGTCAGCGCGGCCGAGGTGATTAGCGCAATGTGATTAGCAACAATGAAATACGACAGAGGCCTTTAGCCAGCCTTTAGTCAGACATGGCCACTCACAAGAGGACGTGTCTTTTTTATATCATTCAACCATAAAGTGTCACGTCAGGAGAGGTTTTCATGCATCCAGCGTGTTTTCTGTACCATACCAGCATTGCTTTTTTGTTTCTTAAGCACCTTGGTTTAATCCTCAAGAATGCATTTGGATTTTGGTTGTGTGAGTGTGTGTGTTGGGGGGGGGGGGGGTACCATGGAAAAGGAATTATATTTAGCCCCGCTTACCCAACCCCCCGTGGATTTCAGCACAATCAGCTAATGCTCATTACTTTCGTTTTTTTCTCTTCCTTGAATTTTCAAAAGTTGTGGTGTCTCTGAAGTGGAAGAGAGGAAGGTTTAAGATTTTGTGTGTGTGCTCAGTAAGGACCCCCCCCCCTTCCCCCCCCCTTTCCCCCACCCCTGGCTTGAAATAAACTGAATGTCTGATAATCAGCGTTCACACACAGACATTAACGCCTCTCCTTGATGGTATTCTTTCCAGGGATCGGGAAGGTGAAGAGCAGGAAGGGGGGGATGAGAGACACGGCTTCCAACGCTGACACAGACATGTACGCGGATAACGGCGAGCGGCTCTACGATCTCAACCTGCCCGCCCTAGTCAAGTTCAGTTACACTGCAGAGCGTGAGGATGAGCTGTCGCTGGTCAAAGGCACTCGGGTTGTGGTGATGGAGAAGTGCAGCGATGGATGGTGGCGCGGCAGCTACAACGGACGGTCTGGCTGGTTTCCATCCAACTACGTGACAGAGGACGTGGATGGGACGGCGGGGGGAGGGGGCATGGGTGGGCTTAGGGACCCGTCTGGATCGCTAACAGAGAAGCTGGCGGCCGTGGTGAACAGCACCACGAACGGGAACAGAGTGCTGCACACAGTTCAGGCGCTCTACCCTTTCAGCTCGGGCAACGATGAGGAGCTGAACTTTGAGAAGGGCGAGGTGATGGAGGTGGTGGAGAAACCCGAGAACGACCCCGAGTGGTGGAAGTGCCGCAAAGCGGATGGACAGCTTGGCTTGGTGCCTAAGAACTACGTCACTGTGCTGGACTCCACCTCCCATAGACCCACAGCGGGGCCTGCTGGGCCACCCACACCTGACTGTGACTACATCTCGCCTTCAAGCAGCGGGCGATTCGCAGGGAAGGAGTGGTACTACGGAAAGGTGACGCGCCACCAGGCGGAGGTGGCGCTCAACCAGAGGGGCACAGAGGGAGACTTCCTCATCCGAGACAGCGAGTCATCGGTCAGTAGCATCTTCACTGTTTTTTAGCAAACATGCTCATGAAAGGCTGGACTTTGAAGAGTCCCGTTAGAAAGATTGATGGAAAATTAGAAGCAACTTTACACTTGCTTGAGGGTGTTTATCCAAAAAAAAGAAAACAACTAAGCTTCGACGTAGCCAATCTTGACCCTCGGCAGCCTTGACCAACATGTCCAACATTTGCTGGTCGTCAAGAACTATTCCTACTCGTCCAGCTGAGGGGAATTCCTCAAGACTTCTCCCCATTCTTCTATGACGGTTCCACTTCTACTGTTTGTCCCAGTTACGTTGTCATCTTCTGACAATGGCTGAGTAATGACAAGGAGCCCATAATATCATTTTTTCACAACATGTTGCAAAATGATAAAATGTAATACATATTGATTTACTGACAATTTACTGACAGTTGTCTAATACAGAAGAAACCAGCGCCTGCTGTGTACCCCCGTGTAGTCACTCAACACACTGAATGTAGCAAACATGGTTCACAGTTGGATGCAGGGTGAAGCAAGTGATGGTGTACTTGTGTATTGATGTGATCAGCCTGCTCTACCTCCGGCGCCGTCGCGTAGCCGAACGTATTTGCTCACGCTAACGTGCATTTATTTAGCTCGACGATGAAAAGCAAACGCACTTCCTGATGTAACTCCGTCTCGTTGTTGTTGCAGCCAAACGACTTCTCCATCTCCCTGAAGGCGCAGAGCAAGAACAAGCATTTCAAAGTGCAGCTGAAGGAAAACCTTTACTGCATCGGACAGCGCAAGTTCAACTCCATGGAGGAGCTTGTCGAACACTACAAAAAGGCTCCCATCTTCACCAGTGAGCAGGGGGACAAACTGTACCTGATCAAGGCCCTGGCCGCCTCCTGATCCCTCTCTGTTCCACACACACACACACACACACACACACACACACATACACACACACACCTCTCACACCGCTTACACGCACACACACACACACCTTTAAATTACATTCATATATAAATCCAGATAGACCACACTAACATTTCAACTCCAAGCCTGAGGACTTAAACGCATCATCAGGACTTCCACGCCGATCTGTGAGCATTCCAAGAGGAAGATGAGCAGAAGGGAGACACAAAGACTGAACAGACTCCTGAGTCGACTACAGACCTCTTGGCCACCTATTTAAAACGATCCAGATGTGCTAAGTCAGAGGCAACGCCATGTTATTTCCACCTTTTTATCTATTTAGATTTGCATTTAGTTCCTTCTTCTGTTGTTAATATATAATCTTTTAACAGTTTCTTTTTGAAAATGTGATTTTTTTTTTTAAGTTTGAAAAAAACATTTTTCTAATTTTAACTGTAATCCGACACGACAGCCACTCGTATGAGGCATTCGTCCGCTAAATCAGATCGAGAGTTTCATTTTTTTGTGTCTTATTAACTCGATCTCGGACAAGCTAATCCACAACTCTTCTGCAAACATGCTAATCATGAATAAAACTTTTAAGTGACCAAAATATATTTATTGATATAATTCTATTAGGATTATGGTTGTATGTTTGTGACCGGAGGTCAAAGTCGACATTCAACTGCTTGTCTAGCATATTGCTGTATCCATATCATGTGAATGTTCAAATCCCGGGGCGATGCAGACAGTCTGGCTTAAGATCCCGTGACTTTTTTTTTCTTTTTTTTCCTTTTTTCTAACTACATGCACGCAAACAAACTTTCACTGTATCTCTGGTGTGATCACATGACCTCCAAACACAAGGATTTGTCCCCCCGGTAGTGTGACTGACAGCTGGATGTCTCTGGAGGAATCAGCTCGTCGGGGTGGGGCGGACAGAGCAGCTTCAAAAGCACCCGTCATTTTTGTGGAACCGGGGGGGGGGGGGGGTGAATTGGGCCGGTCCAAGCCGGTGCAGTCCAGGGGATGATGTCACTACTGTTGAATTAGTGATTGCCGAAGGGAGAGCGAGGGTCACTCAGGGGCTGAGCAGCTTCTACATCAAGCTGGGAGGATCCCCTCTCCTCCTCTGGGAGGCAGAGTGCTGGCCAGGAGTGGTTTCAACTTCACGTCTTTGTCTGAGAAGTCTTTTTCTGCTTCGGATAATCCAATCATGGTCAAGTCAGGACGCGGCACACACGGACCAGGTGTTGTTTGACTGAATGTAAAGGGGCAGCGAGGAGCGGCTGAGGCGGCGGCAGTGACGGCGTTGGCAGGGAGACGCTCCAGCAGCAGGCTTCCACAGATGATGCCTGTGATGATGAGTTCTCCAGCTGTTGGACCTGAGCAGAGGGAGAGAGAGAGAGAGAGAGAGAGAGAGAGAGGAAGAGGGATTTCACTGAGGGGAAATGGAAAAACAGACCCTTTTAAAAAAAAAAAGAAAAAGTGGTGAAGTAGGATCCAGGGAGGAGAACTTGGAGAATCAATTCCACCGCGTCTGGAATCCCACTCCTAGTCATATTCTGGGTGGGGAAGAGAACGAAGGCCAGCGCTGATGTATCGGTACAGTGCGGAGGCGTTTTGGGAGGGGCCTCGATCCAGGCGTGACACACCAGATAGTTGAATTCTCCAGGTGATCGACGACGTCTGCCGTGTCTCTGTCAGTTGACCTGAACTGTGAAGCTGCTCACGTTCCCCTTGATCGAGGCTCTGCTGCTACGGAGTCCTGGACGGGTCCCAGAGAGAACATTACACATATTTGGTTTCCTTCAAGTGGATTTATTTGTGGCCGCGAGTTCTGATGTGTCTCATGACTGAGCGAATTTGTTTCATCTGCAGCCATGAGATAAACATTTGGTCAACACTTGGGTTAGTTATATCTTGTGGCCTCACATTAACTAAGTTGAGTGAACTAGTTCTATGGAACCCAAGACAGAAACACTGGCCATGTTCTTGATGGCCCCTCCAGCTCTCCGTAGGCTGCAGTACAAATACTCAAGAGTGTCAGTAGTGAAGAAGTAACATTCCAGGGTGAAAGGTCGGGGTGTAACCACAATTGTGCTTCTAAACACGTCTCTGTCCGCCTGCTTCCTCTTCAGTTTTGGTCTTAAATCTAAAACACACACACACACAAAAGTTCAGTTTAACTTTGCAGCATATTTGTGTCCTCCATCTTGTTTTTGGCTGCTGCGGTAGACAGGATTTGTGTTTGATGTCACTTTGTACGCCCACTCCCCTGACTGGCTTCTGTCGCTGCCAGCGCTCCTAATCAAACACCATCATTTTAGTGAAATTCCCTGCTCCTCCTACCCTCCCACCCCCACCCCCGTCTGACCTCAGCGCTGCATCTGCAATATTACGCAGCATTAAAGCGACACACATCGCGCGCCCCAATTTGAGGGATTTTTGTAGGATTTTAATGTGCCTTCAGTTTTCTGTCTACCAAAGGTTTAGAGGTTGTGTTCCCACCCCCCTACCCCACCCCACCACACACACGCACACACACACACACACACACACACACACACACACACACACACACACACACACTGTTCTTCCCACTTGGGCTGCATGCTATTTGGTTAAAGCTTTGCATGTGTGCGTCAGCAGAGTGCGATTAGTGTGAGTCTCCAAACATCCTCATAGGTGAAGGTATTTCCTCATCCAGCACTCAACTTTGACATCAGCTGATTTCTTTTTTTTTTTCTTCCTTTTTTCCACCCCTTTTTTTTGTGTGTGTGAGGAGGGGGTCGTGCATCAAACGCCCATTGTGTCGTATCAAGTGTCCTTACCATAGCTGACTACATCCAGTATAACAGTGAATGCCGACATACGTGTACTATTCCAACTCTTACGTGCTGATTCCAGAACCATAAACACGGGTGATGATGTCATCCGCCCGACACCTCATGTGTGAGCACCTCCAGTTGTCGTGAAGGAACGGGATGGAAACTAGCTCGTCCGTACTTCATCGAGTGTAAGACGTTCACCTTTTGCAGTTTAGCGACTTAAATATGTAAAAAGAAATAAATAAATAAAAAACCCTCCTAACTTAATGTTCTACTTGATATTCAAATACAGAAACACAGCACCTCCCTGCATAGATGTTGTTAGAACCTGGGAATTTGGGGTTTTTGTACACTTTATGGAGGCTGCATGAGCTGATCCTTTTAGCTGTACAGAAGAAATCTGCTTACAAACACACACACACACACACACACACACAGTCAGTTGGGACAAATGTTATCAAGAGTGTGTTTTCGTGGACTACAGTGCAGCTGGAAGCCTGACGTCCGTCTCCAAGTGTCTTGTCAGATAATATTGCGAACAAATGGCCGGTGTCGGTGCTGCTTCCATTTCTATGGTGTTCTTTGTCTCACTGAGCTTTGTTCTTGTGTAGGAGAAGAAAGAGAGAGAGAGAGAGAGAGAGTTGACAGATCCGTGCTGTGGAATGAAAAAGAGAAGGAAGAGGCAGTGCTGTGAAATTTAATGTCATGCTCTTAATACTGTTTTTATGGAGGGGAGAAGGTCTTCAGGTGTAATGACTTAGAAGAGTTTATTAGAGTGTTGAAAAGACGTAATAAACGACATAAAAACCTTGCTGGTGCGTGTTTGGTTTTTTTTCTGTCCAGAGAAAAACAACAGAAACGCTCTCTCTCCTCGCGTTTGCCTCCGTCGAACTCTGCTTTCACTCTTTCTTTTTTTAAAAAAAAAAGGGGTGAACAGTGTCGGATTTTTGCGGAAGCAATCTTGTGTCGACGCTCGCTCACACATTCTCTGTGTAAACACAAGCTATGATGATATTCCACATCTTGTACATCCTGGAAAAAACAAATTTTGTGAATGAGAAGGGAAAGTAAAGCAACATTTTTCTTTAAAATGTTGGGAAAAGCTCCTAAATCCTATTGGATGCTTGCTGGTCACTGAAGAGGAGACTCGGAGCGTGGATATAAATATCAGCCTTTTGTTTAGATGGAGGTCAACGAGAGGTTTAAATTAAACCACTGTGGTTTAGTTAAGATCCAGTGAGAAAAATCTCTTGATTGATGTTGATGTACTTCAATATATGTTTCGGTTGTAAATATTAGTCCATGTTCATGGTAACCAGTATTCCATGATTTTCGTCCCTGTGAGGAAACATTTCATGACCTCAAACTCCCGGAAAAATGCCGGTATCGAAAAATAATACAGGAAAAAAGAAAAATCCAATCAAAGTGGACGGACGGGCAGGCGGTTTGACGCTTTAACTTGTTTTAAACTGAGATCAGTGTTGATATGCAGGCATTTCTGAAGTAAGAGTCCATCCAAAAAAAAAATTTTAAAGTTAAAAAAAAGAAGAAAAGAAAAAGTTTCCAGGCCTGGAAAGTATTTTTTTAGATTCATTGATTTTTTTCCCCCAGGATTTTCATGACCACATGAACCCAGACTGTGTTGAACAACGCTGCATGACATAAATTCTAGTTCAATACATGATGGTACATTTTGACTGGCGACCTGTCCAGGGTGAACCCCGCCTCTCACCCGGTCAGCTGGAAAAGGCTTCAGCCCCCCCCCCCCCCCCCCCCCCACCACCAACCCTTAACAGACTGAGCGGTAAAGAAAATCAATGCTTCATTTTGATATAAATTTCTCTTTAGTTTCATGTCTAAACAGAATTTTCGTAAAAACATCCTCTGAATCCTGCACTTTTATTGTTAAAAATGCGTCCGAACCGGTCAGAAGCAGGTTGATGTTGGTTCACGTGTGCTTTGGACCAAATGTGATCATAATGCTGCTTAAATTAAGAAATTAACTTTATGTGACTAGGCAGAAACGTCAGCAGCACCGCTTCTCTTGTGTGATGCATTACTGCCCCCTGGTGGCGATTCGTGATATTACTTTAAGATACAGAAGAACTCCCAGCACAAGTCAAATTTTGGTCACTTTATTTCAAATCATTCCTGAAAAAACAAACAAACAATAAAGTGATTGTAACATGTTCAAAATATATCAACGCTCTATTCATTCATTCTATACACAGAACATTTAAGGTGGGGGTGCTTTTAGGTGGAACATGGCTGTCCAGGAGCCACGCAGGGTCTCATGAGGGACAAAGTGGGCTTGTGTGCACTGTTACGTAACTTCTGGGCTGGTCCACAGTTTTACAGTAGCGGACCCTGGGTTTGTTCCGGAGACCACCACAACAGAACAGCGGGGGGGGGGGGCCTTGAGCTTGAGGGGCCCCAGAGGGCTCAGGAGCTCAGGAGGAGAAGCAGATAAGCAGACAAAGATTGTTTTGTTTCGTTTTTTCTTCTTTCGATGACGTGACAGCAAAAATACTACGATGTCTGGCTGGTTATTACTCATCCTGGAATGAAGTTATGGTTCAAAGTGCAATCATTTACTTCCAGTTTAAAAATCATTAAGGCTGATCAGTGATTTCAAGTGCTGAGGAGGACGTAGCAGAGCCCGCCGCCAGGGCGAGTCTATGCAGGAGCCGCCGACTGAAACGCCGCGAGCGACGTCTCCCTTAAAAGTAGAAGAGGTCGGAGATGGCGGCGGGCAGGTGGGTCATCAGCTGCACTCTGATCCACCAGTGAGGCTCCATGGGGTTGTATCTGGTGTGGGGACGCTTGGACAAGATGGCATCAGTGATGTCATCCAGTACAGGCGCCATGTCCCTCTGTCCGCTGTTGCAGTACGAGCGCATCAGAGCCATGTGGTGCTCAAAGTGGGTTTTCCCGTAGTCGTCCTTTACCGCCACCGGAGCCTCTCTCCACAGCTTGTTGGCGGTCGTGGCTACGATGTCACGGGTCAGGATGCCGGTCGCCACGATGAAGTTTCCCGGTTCGATGATGGACACTTTCACCCCCCAGGCCTTCATCTCGTAGCGGAGGCAGTCAGAAAAGGCTTCCACGCCATATTTGGACACACAGTAGGGGGAGCGCATGATGTTTCCCATCCTGCCGTACATGCTGGCCAGGTTCACCACGCGGCCTGTAGGAGGAAGATCAGGCATCAGATATAAGGCTGCAGCCAACCATCATCATCATCATCATCATCATCGCTTCATCCATAAAATGACCATCAAGACCCCCAGAACTCAACGTGACGCGCCCAAATTGCTTCTTTTGTCTGTTAACAGTCCAAAATCTCTTCATTTTCTGTCATAAATGACAAAAAAAGCAAAAAATAAATACAATTTAAGAGTGAAAGCAGCAAATGTTTGACATTTATGCTTTAAAAAAAGAGGAATAAAGGAGGCTGGAACAAGTAAATATCAAAGACGTTGGCGCGTGACTTTCTTTTTTAAATACAGCAGAACAGAAATGGATCCACCTTTAATTCTGTGTCTCGTCTATGACGGCGCAACACTCAGACGCTGAAACCAGTAATCGATCAACTTCATGACTGCTTGTTCGTGCAGCCAACATATTTGTTGATAACAGCTTTACAAATATTTGCTGTTGTTCTGCAGTTATGATTCAAATCTTTGGTTACTTGCAGCAACAGTTTTCATTTTAAATATTTTCTTGCTGTGAGAAGCTGTTGTTAGCTGCTAGTCGCTATTAGCTTTGAGCTAAATGTACGTGGCTGGCTCTTCCTGCATTCTGGAGTCACAAAGAAGTCATGTGAGGGGAGGGAAAGTGTCTTTGTCAGCTTCACAGAAATATTTGTCAGGACTTGAAACACACTTTTTAGCTGACTTTAAATGATAAATCACCGAAGCAAACTAAAAGCCACGGATCGACAGACAGACAGAAGGTCAAGGGTTAAAAAAAAACAGGGTTCCAAAACAGCGTTCCCACTCATCTGCAGCTGTGCTTTATCTTTCATTTTCCCTGAAAGGTCCACGACGGTCCCGCTTTGTTGGGAACCCAAACATTCCGATATCACCTCTCGCCTGCATTCCTCAGAGGAATCACGGGACTAAACTGTTGGGTTTAGCTGCAGCCTTTTTAAATCAAACAGGAATGCTAACAATTCCTTGCGGAGAGGAATGCTGGCGTGCAGAGGTGCATTTCTGGACCGTTGAATAAATTTATGGGTCAAACAGATACAGAGGTGTTCCAGCGGCTGACCTTTGGCCCTGCGAATTAAAGGCAGAACAGCTTTGGTGACCCGGATGGTACCCCACAGGTTGACCTCTGACACTTGCTTGTAGGTGTCCATGGAGGTGAACTCCACTTCTCCGAACGTCGACACGCCAGCGTTGTTGACGACGGCCCACAGACCTGCATCACGCGCACAGAGACCATCAGGAAATCTGGGACTTGCTTACTGAGGTTAGCGGAGACGGTCCTTTACCTCTCTCCGAGTCCTCCAGGTTGTCTGTGATGAACTCCACCGCCTGGTTCACCTGCTCCTCGCTGCAGACGTCCAGCTGCACCACCTTCATGCGATCAGAGTGGAATTCCTCCAGCTCCTTGGCGCCCTCGCCACCTTTCTCCTGCCAGGGAAAACAATTATCCTGTTACGCCAACTCGGGACATTAAGACTGCGTTCACACCGCAGGTCTGTTCTCAGCCACGTCCATATATGGCCATAGACCAGATACGGGTGTGATTCTCAGTCTGAACAGTTCAATGTGAATTCATGAGGCATTTATATTTTTCAGGATCAGCACTGCCAACCATGAGGTTTCATTTGTCCTGGCAAATGCAATAAATAAAGAAAGAAAAATAATTAAAATGATGAAAAGTTAACATGGGCCTAATTATCAACAATATAAAATACTTTTGAATATTATCCAAAAAATATTATTTATGCCATTTTGTGTTTTGGAACTGTAAAAATTGTCCAAAATTAATTTGAATTTTCATCATGTAATCAGGCATCATACAACATAACCAGGTAGCTAGTATTACTACTAGGCGAAGGGGTAGGGTGGCCCGTTGCCCACAATTTTGTTTTTTTGGCCCATCAAGAGAAAAGTTTGCCCTCTCCCAGCTGAGGAGCAATGTGTCATGATTCTAGCCAACATGGGTCAAGTGTCCTAATTTAAGCCCAAACCTCAGCTCACTTTGACCAACCTCAAACATATCTCTTTCAGCTTCACGGCGGTCAGAGGTCAGCTACAGGGATTTGCCACAGGGTTGTTTCAGACTTGAAGCTGCTGCTACTGCGAGTGTGAATCCTACCTTGAGAAGACACCCAGCAAAGACGACAAACCCAAGTTTGTGCATGTGTTTGGCCAGAGCGTGACCAAAACCGCTGTCACAACCTGTAATGAGAACAGCTTTGCCCTTCACCTGCACAGAACACACGACAGGGTGCTGCTTTATTATGACGCACAGCAGCGTACTTCCTCTGCACGATCACATGTACTTATTACACATTAAGGACTTTTTGAGAGTATTCTGGGATGCGCTGCGCCGTTATTGATCATGTAACGTTCCATTACCTCCACCAGTCCTCTCGGAATTCGAGGCGTCGCCACATACAACACAAAAACTAAATAGAGCAGCACTATGCACTCAGTGACGCTGGTCTCCGGTAAGCCCACCATCCTCATGGCCGCGTTCAGGAGAGCGGGAAGCCCGAAACCCAACAGGACGGTGAGAAGAACCGAGAACGACACCAGAAGCGTCACTCGGAACACGGAGTGCGGAGCCATCTTGACGGAATGGCGTTTACTTTCCAGGCTGGGAGGTCTACATCACTCGCAGCGGGGTCACGGCGGCACGCCCCCCCCCCCCCCCCCCACACACACACACACACACACACACACACACACACCCCCGCCCACCTCTGCACTTTAACGTCTCTAAATATTCCCATGTGTACCTGCAGTACCGCGAGTCGTGTGATGACGTCATGACTTCTTGTTTGTTTTGCCTTTTCTACTGCGCGGCTTCTCTCGTTCTCAGAGACTTCAGCGTCACTTCAGGTCCGCTTTGGTCGAACCCGGAAGTAGAAGACAGGGAAGATATTGGTCCCTTTTCTTGCAGCACTCACTCTTCGACCTTGAGAGCAGCGGCTTCTTCCACTTAAATCCATAGAGAGTGATTGATATATATATAAAAAAATATATATATAAATAAATATATATATAAATATATATATATATTTGTTATATAATTGCTTTTTCCTGGGGGCCCTAACGTGCGAGCCATTGTGACCCCACATCTTGATCAGATATTACTTGCCTGGAAAAATGTTACAGATATTAAATTCATGATTTTACTGATCCCCCCACCACCACCACCACCCAGTTTATTGGACTTTTTAAATCAAATATTTATATTTTGCTTTTAGTATCATCGAAATCAAATTTAAATTTAAATTTAAAAATTATTTCATTGATATTTAATGTCAAGTCCCCCCCCCCCAACTTCAGGATCAAGTGAGTTAGGGAGTCAGTAGCAAATAGTGGGACCTACCTCAAAACTTACATCTAAGTTCAATGCAGCTTCCTGGAGGTTTTTTCTGTCTGGACTCTGAAGGAAGTTATTCAATATCTTTCAGAACTAAATTAGACCACGGGTCTGGTATGATCAGCTTCCTCACTGGACATAAATAGCAATTTCACTTCTAGTCAATTCAAGTCATGGACCTGTAATTTGAAGAACTGTTGAGGGGAGGAAAAAAAAACACCACAAAATACTTTAATTTTTACTTTAATGTTTCCAGATGAAACATTTTGCGTTACAGCAAACATCCTGGTCAACTAGAATACCAGCGAAAAAAAAAGCTACAAACCTACAAAGGAGGTGCGAGTCAAGGGAGAGGATGATGACGTAGGATGGAGAGAGCGAGACACGTAAGGCACATCAGGATCTACTTATATGGTTACATGACCACATTAGGCCACCTTCAGAAGTGCTGTAAACATCTACGGTTAAGTATGTTAAACAGAAGCTGTGAGAAATCAACTTCTGAGGAAAAAAAAAAAAAAAAAACAACAAATGCTCAGAAGACCGCTAGATGACTGCATGGTATAAAAAAAAGAAAAAGACAAAAATGGAGACGGCACAGGTAAGTCACACAGATATAAAAGCTCCATTCATTTCTTGATTTCATCTCTTATTTGAACAAAGACAATTTTAACACAAATGTTTACTGCAAAGACAAAAAGATTTCCTCACGGTGTAACAACACTGTATGATAATAATAGCAGAAACCGATTTATAAGGCCGGCTGAACCAAATAATGGCAGACTTGCATAGACACTTGAGGTCATTCGTAATTAACATTTTTATTTTAACGCTGCCGTCTTTGGAGTGTCTTGGGGTGGGGGTGGGGGGGGGGTCATGCTGGTGGAGGGACTCAACTTGTCTCTAGTTGAGAAAATATTCTTGAAACATCTGGTGACAGTTTATTTAAACTCCAAAGCGCTCTCTCTTTTTTTTTCCAATTCATTTCTCTATTTTATTTCAGAAAACTATCAAGCTTCCGTTTGATATTGTCGAAGGAGTCCCTTCCCATGTAGTCCGCCTGACCTTGCTCCCATTTCTGCTTCCGCTCCTCCGAGGACATCTGGGGTAAGAGCGACTGTGCGTACGATAAGAAGCTCCCCTCCTGAAGAGAAAAAAGAAAATCCCAGTGAGACAAAGCAGGAGGACGGATGAAAACGAGGCTGCGTAAGTTTGTTTTGTGCTAAAATTGGCTTTTTTAAAAAAAAATCCAGCTTAATGTAGCCTTTCTACATTCATAACCGCAGGCAAACACACGCCAAAGCTCTGGTGTGAATTGAGGTCTATGAGTAGCAGTAGCGTTACACAAGGCGCTGACAAAGTGTTATCAGTATCTACAGCAAGAAAAAAAAAAAAAATCCCAGATTCTTCATTCCATACCTGTCCACTTTTACTAGTAACCGTGTCACTGTACTGGAACTTTATCAGATGAATAGGAGGACAGTTAGCAAAAGGAACATCATCCAGAATCAGGAAAAAAAGATCACAATTATAAATGTGAGAAACAACCTGTTTCCAAACATACTTTCCTGAGTGAATATGTAAAGATTAACATCACCAAGTTGCGCCTGGACATTCTAAGTTTGTAACCTTGATTCACCTCGACACATCCGGAGTGGAAGGGCTGGTCTCCATATTGCTCCTGGAGCATTGGCACCACGCTGCTGGAGTACAGGGTCCACCAGTCCAGCAGGAAGGTGGGATGTGTGGAAGCCTCCTGCATGCTCCCTGCGATCTTTCTGGATTTTGGATCAAATGTGTAACTCCATGGCTTGGTGCTCCCGAGGAAATGAACCACCTTGGCATTGCCGCCATACCTGAAATATGTCAGATAATGTATGTGAGATGGAGGCGAACAACTTCACAGCTTCATGACAAATGCTGGATCAGTGTCCTGTCATTTGTGTGTAAGTGTTACAAAATTGGCTGAAAGATGAAGGTTCCTGCGAACATTTTGGTCCGCAAACGCCAACATTGTAGGAAATGCGCATATGTATCTTCCTCTCTGGAGCCGGACATGAAGATAGATTCCCTTTCCTCTTCTGTGGGTGCATTACAGAACCGAGACCAACAGAGACAAGCTGAATGCTAGCTAGCTTAGCAAAATGAAGGGTAGTGGAGGGGCAGGTTAGCATACCCCCATTTTGCCTGTTCATCTGCAAACACCTGTTGATTCTCTGTGTATTCTGGTTCGAATAGATCAGGTTCAGGATCTTGGTTTGTACTCCTCCTCTCTTACAAGGTCAGACATTATTAGTCGAAGCAGTTGCTCTTGTAGTCGTCAAAAAACAATTTTGTTTAGTTGGACGAAGGTGCAACGGCGCCCTGTCAGGAGAGTAGTTCTGACAAAGTGTCGTCTCATTCATCCTCTTCCCCTTATTCCTTTCGATTAAGGGTCGCGGGGGGGCTGGAGGCTATCCCAGCATCTACAGGCGAGAGGCGGGGTTCACCCTGGACAGGTCACCAGTCCATCACAGGACCAACACACAGAGACGAACAACCATTCACACTCACAGTCACACCTACGGTCAATTTAGAGTATCAATCAGCCTTCTGATTAAGTGTTTAATTCAAAAATAACAATGTCTCATAATTTTACATTGTCTTTTTTTTTGTATGTGTACTTGCTAATCCTGGGTATCACTTCCCAAATGTTAGCATTCACTGAGCTAAGCTAACTAACAGTTTGCTGGTCAAGCTACCTCATTCCCACACAGAGGGGGGAAGGGTAACATGTTGTCTGGCTTTGAGGATGGACATAAAGTCTATTTCCCAATAATTTGGTGAGTTCCTTTAACAAAAAAAACAAAACATTCATAAACACTTTTTGGATATTACATTATTCTGTCATTGTCAAAATCCATTCATTGAAGGAATTTTTCTTTTTAACAGCAAACTTTAAACTGATTTTTCAAGGCTGCCTTCTATTTTTGTGTATTGTTCTCCACTCATTTTCTATTAGCAACAACGCTGACCGTATTAATTTAGATTGTGTGTTTTGGCAGACCGCAAGTACACACAAACAAACCTGCATCTGTCCTTGTGTGTACTGCCAGAGCCACCACTACTGCTGACAACTACCAAGGAGTAAACACATCATTATCGTCCACGTCATTCTATTTTGGTTGCCAGGAAACACAAAACCTAAGAGCCTGTTGATGAGGTTTGTTTCTATGAGTAGAGGTTTAGGGGATAGAAGGGGGCACAGGGGGGTTTAAGAGTGGGTGCACAATGACCAGACTAGGGGGCCAACATAAAAGATCTTTAAATAAACTTCTATTCCAGGGTTTGGTATCAGCTGTTGGAAGCTCGGGGTGGAAACCCTACCCTGAGCTGAGGCTGGGGAACGCCAAGGCAGAGCCACTGGAATCTTTCTGCTCATCTTGCTGGAAACCTGATGTCATGTCACCGTTGGCTACACAATCATGTGCTTTTACATCTGCTTACACTTTGCATGTCACAGATTTCACTCTCATGGACAGACACTGGTACAAACTGTCCTATGAAAGTTTAGAATGATTTAGAAAATAGTAGTTCAATGTTTCTAACCTACCCCAGGTACATACCAGACTGAAATTAGGTGTAAGTGCTGTTTTGTTTTGTTTTTTTCGAATCATGCTAATTCTCACTTTCAGTACTAATGTGAGAATATTTCCCGGTAGCAGTCAGTATAATGTACACTACTTGTGTGTAGCGCATGTCTTTTAACCGTGAATGACCATCATGATGTTGTGCCACTGCTAAATCAACCCAGAAAACATTTCACTGAAGGGTTAGGGCTAGGGTTAGGGTTCATCTGAAAATAATGGCACTTACTGAAGCGTTTCACACTCAAACTTTCAACCATTATGAGTTCACCATCCAGGTACTCGTGTCCCCTGCTGTCAGTCAAAGTGGATCTACTTGTGGCCATTCTAGGTTCATTTCTTCATCACCCGTTTTGTTTGAGAAATGAAGGCTACTGCAGTTTAAAATGCGGATGTTACAATGTCAGTAAATTTGAGTAAAATACTGAGGTACCCTGTAATCATGGGTCAGACAACCACAGACGTGGCGGCGGTGGTGGGGGTGGGGGTGGGTTCAAAATGATACCAGTCCAGTACGAACAGGACTTAGGGTTACAACTTACTGTTTGAAAGCTGGAAGGTAAGTGTAGATGGCTATGCTACTGAGGTTGTAGATGAAGGGGAGGTGTTTTGATATGTCTGCTGTTGACCAGTCACTGAAGAAGCCGTTCAGAACACCTTGGTCTCCTCCTGCAACAGAGAAGAAAACAGGGTGATGCATGATCATTATGGCCTCTGGAAAAGGTCCCAGAAATTTGACAAATCTGAAGTTTCAGACAAAAAAAAAAAAGCTTCTGAAGAGGTTTTACAATTTCAACAGAGTCATCTTTGCATGATCGTTCTCTGGCATTTCCATCCCTCTGAGCTGAGTTTAGCTTTCGCTGTGCCCCATTTTATTTCCTTCCAAATCTCAAGACATTGGGTTTTAAAGGTTTGCTTAATAGGAATTGAAAATTCTTTTTTATTTCTGCATGCATTAATGATGCTAGAGCCACTTTAGCTCATAAAATGAGCAGAATGTTTTTATCCGGCTAAATGCGTGACTGAAGCCAACAAGGAAACGCCAGGTGAGAGTACAGTTAAACCGTTGTACACCTGCCACCACCTCTCTCCACATGCATGCGTCTATATTAGTCAGCACTTCGTGGGATTGAAATTATCCTGCACATTCTGAGCACAAGGCCAGATTTCCTTCGAACGTCTGTCACACACACACACACACACACACACACACACACACACACTCGATAGGCTTGCCTCACTGAAGCACACCCTACCATGTCATACATGTACGTATGCAGTGTGATTTACAGTAGCCACACGGAAGCCTGAAGAGACATTATGTCCTGAACACGTCTGTCACTTGTGCATGACTGTTGACATACTACTCTCTGCTGATGGCAAAATATCAAAGATCAGCAAAGACCGAGCTATATATACTGTATATATAAAGGCTGGGGACTTGTGGCTAATCTGCCACAGTGCTGAGAATGTCCAGCGATATTTGACAAAGATTGATAGTCGACTCTGATGCATGGTAACACGCTAAGCGTTCCTCAAGGCCGCAGCTTCTGTAGCTCATTAACAGCTCAAGATGCATGGTTTGATTTATCAGTTGTGTCTCAACTGTTTTATACTGCCATCGTTCAGTAAAGTTAAGCCTTTGAGTTCTTGATTTCACACCCACACCAATGAAATATTATATTATTAGTAGTAAATATTATCAATGAAATTAGTTTAAAAATAAATAACAGAACCACACCGCTAGGCTGCACCGGCCATTGATTAAAAAATGTAGAGGTGTCAGAGGTTCTTTAAATCAGCATTCTTTCTCGTGGCCAGTAGGGGGCGAAAGCAGTGGTTGCTTGAATACATTTGACTGAGACTGAGAAAAAAATCTGTAGGAGAAATGACCCTACTGATGACCTGGGACATTTTACTTAAGAGAATAAGTGGAATGCTTCATCTTGCAAGATTGTCCTCTTACAAACCCACGACCCTTGCATTTTCTCAAGGACATGTCTTACCCAGAATGGTGCTCAACCCAAACTGTTCTCCGCGGTGAAACAAACAAGAAACACAGACAGCAGTTACCCAGCTGAACAGATGGATCATCTGCCTCTAAAAATATGAATACGTTTTTCTAAAAACGTGACAAACAGCTACAAAACCAAAAATGTTCTTAGCAGGCCTTGGTAGTAGGACAGTGTTTACTAGTACTCCATGAAGGGCCACCCTAAGGACCTTGGACTGGTTCTGCAATGCGTGTTTTGTTTTTTTTAACTCTCTAATGGTTCCCTCTAACATTAAAGGACAAAAACCTGAGAGACCTTCCTCAGTATCTATGAGCAAAGCATTTAGGGGCGGATCTGGGAGTCCAATGGCTTCACGGTCTAAATCACCAGTTTGGGGTACAGCATGAGTTTGAGTCAGGGTCCAGTTCTGAGCACAAGGTTTTAAGTCATGGCGATCTTGTGAATGACAAGTTGCATTTATCCAAATTATTGTTATTAAATCAACAAGCCTCCATTTATTTCTTCATTTATTTCCATGTCAGCATGCAAATGTGAGCTGTGTTATCAACTGCCAGAGTGAACCTTTACAAGAACCACTTGCACTCTGTCCCAAACTAAGAAATGAAAAGACTATTATTTGAGATTTGGCCTTCCAGGAGGAGCTGTAAACACAACAGTGTCACCCTAAAAAGTTGGTATGGCAACGTATTAGCAAACAATCGCCCATTTATGAGTAGAACTGGAGCACCAGCAGCATTCATTTGGATCTGAGTCTGGGAGCCAACTCTTGAGCGCAAGTCCAAAATTCACTCTCCAGTTAGCTATGATTCCTCCAACTCCTGAGGTAAATATCTGGCTCAGTGTTCACACACTAGTCATTAACTTTGTCTGCTGTTTGCTGCTGGGCTTGTAGTTTACGGTTGTTCTATCAGAGCCTCTTTGTTGAAAACAGCCGCCTTGGAACAACACTGGTGACTGATGATGAATCCAAACACAAGTGGCCCGCCGCAAAACCTAAAACCATTGGCAGTAAGACCCTAAGAGACTCAGCAGACTGAAGAAGAACTGTTGAGCCGAGTGATGATTACCACCAAACCCTTTTCCATTACGTACAGTCATTTGATCAATGATAAATATAGAAATACTGATTAGTGCAGCTTTAATCTCACGGAAGTACAAGTGGAAAGTCCAGACTTAATTTCATATCAAATACTTTTTCGGATGAACTCATGAACGTCCTGAAGGCTTTGAGACCTCAGGGAGACGTTACAATCATCCAGTCTGAGTAGAACGACATCAGATTTGTGTTTTTATGATCCATCCTTAAATTTTAAGAGTAATTTCATATGCTTTTCAGCTTAATTCATAACAATTAACACGACATGTAGGATGACATTTACTTGATAGTGAATAAAAAATGCACCAGTACTACACTGTAAATCTTATAGCACAAAATACCTGCCAGTGAGGGTGTGACCTACACTACTAAGAGTTGTTTTTTTTCCTTTATTATAGTGTGCAGTCAGATATGTAGTTGGTAGTGTTTCCTTGTTAATGTTCTTTATTTGTCTATAAAACAAAGGCTTGCATGACAAGCAACAGCTGTTGATTTGGGATATATAAATATATATGCAGAGCATCATTTTTAGACCCAAAGGGGCAAAGACCTTATTGTGTCTATTGCATTTCTTTCTTCCTTTATTATTCCGTCACTTTAGACCTCAATTTGACCTCAACCTAAAAATGCTCAAAAACTCACCAAATTTGTCACACACATCAGGTCTGGTGAAAAATTTGATAAGATGTAAAAATGAACCCCCAAATTGCCAAAATGTGCTCCAACTAAGTATCTAAAAAGGGGCACCACGGCTCGTAGAAATGTCATGGAGACATTGAACCAAAACTCAATTTTCGTCTTATCAAGACCTACAAATCATAGACCAACACCCCTGAGCTAAATCCAACAGGAAGTCCACGATATGTACATTAACATGACTTATGACACTGTGCTGAACAAAGGTTGTTAAAAACTTTGTAATAACTCAAACAGTTTGGATTCTGTATGCCCCGAAAGTTGCTGTGCCACATTGCACCTTACAATGTAAACCAATGGGGAGGCAATCTCTGGACATATACTTCGTGTCAAACTGAGGCTTCTGACATCAAAACTATAAGTCTGACCACCTTCCGACCTGTATCACCGGATTCAGGACAAATCTTCCGACTAAATGCGAATTCTAATGTAAGATTTGGACAAAGTCATGGGATTCATGAGGATATTTTACAAGAAGAGTACTCTAAAGTCCTCATCAAACTGACAGGGCAAAGGAAGGAGGGGGGTGGGTGAAATGAGAGCTGTCAGCCCAGGTCTGAAAACATCTACATGCCTGTGACCGAAGCCCTTTGTCTGTGCTGCACCCCGACGCCCGCAAGGGTATGAAGCCCCGTTCAACGCTGCTTACAGCTTTAGTTCAGTACTGAATCAGTAGTGAACAGCGCTTAATTGTCTTTAGTCCTCACAGATTAGGTCCAGGTGTGTTTAGCTTTGGTGAGCAGCTACAGGTGTGTCTCCCAGTATATAAGTAGTGTCCTCACACTGTTGTGTAAGACTGGAGGATGCAGTTGAAATGTTAATGGACGCAGTACAGCTTCTGTATCTGGAGCTTGAGGTGGCAGTATCTTTTGCTCCTGTACTGCTGCCTTGCTATATTGTCAATTTTAGTAATGTCTTGACATTAAAAGATCTCCATAAAAGAACAACCTGATGTTGGAAACATGTAGGAGAGATTCAAGCCTTTCTTCACCTCTATAGCTGGAAAAGGGCAAATTTTTTTTTAATTAAATAGTTTGACTGACATTTCAATTATTTTCATCCATACATTTTCTGCACTCACACTGGTGGCTTGAATTCATGTTACCCTCTGTGTTAATGCTCATTTTTTTAAAAGTTGGCACATGATTTGCCTGAGGACCCAGGGGCCTGTCTAGATGGTTGGCTGGACAACCACTTGTTCTTGCTCAATTTGGCCAGTTTAGAATCAGGGCAGCTCATGTTGGTGGATTACATAAACACAGAAAGTAGGAGACAGTTTGGGGTGCAGGGATATTTTGCAATGCTAACTAGGTCGGCAGCTACGATTGAGCTCATCATCTCCTCTTTAACTAACCAGTTTATTCCAGAACCATTGGAACATGTAGTTCTGAGGCTAAAACACAAGTTCATTGACTATTCATGTTGAATTGTATCACTTACATGCCCTGGAGTAAGTCTGATTTTAGACTAGGCGTTGTTTCCTAGACAGTAAATCTGAACTGTATACTGTGTGACTGCTTTGAAACAACACAACTAGCTGCTGTTTGTCTGAACCCACAGCCTCCACGGGGGATTTTAACTTAATACTGGGTGGGTATCTTCATTTTGATGGGCACTGCAAAACACAGAAAGAATGTGCATTGCACTCTGCCAGTTTGCCTTGGCACCAGGCAGCGCTGGACCCACAATGGCAGAGATAGAGCTGTCTGGGTTCAACCACAGAGACTTGTTTTTCTTGTTGTCTTCCCTCCTTTTTAATATCATCCACGAGTTGCATGTGTACATCATGTATCCCTCATACTTGAGCAGAGCAGAAATGCTAAAAGGTCAAAGCGACTTCAACTCATGCCCCAATGCACATGAAAAGACTCTTGGTGGCTATAAATAAGACAGCTGTAGCTCGTACAACAGCCATCGGCGATACAGACTCTGGCTACGCATTACAATATTAGATTTTCAAGTATGATTTAATCGACCAGATGCTTGAGCTTCCATTGAGGTTCATTACAATACTTTGTTCTGTTTGGCTGTGGTTGTGATGACAGACGTGTAAACCAAAACTAGCGACAGCCAGAACGCGTTTAGCACATGAAAGCATCAGCCGCTACTAAGCAAACAAATTGTTTTTTCCAATGAACTCTCTGATGGGATTGCAGGGCAGCTTGGCATTTAATGTTGAAAAGGGTTCACTGAAGCTAACATTAACAAGCCGGGGTGCGAGCTGCATGATTTGTTCATACTATGACAGATCCCTTTGTTTGCTACCATTCTCTGGATGTTACAGGATCATGTTAAAACGGATATGCAAGCTTTTATTTCAGAAGGAGGACCTTGAAATTTTTCTACCTTGACGTTGTTCTTAGTGGAGTTAAAATTCAGTGTAACCTGAGTTCAGATGCCTTTAGACAGAATCGCACAAACCTGATCCATGAACAAACCAAGTCTGGCGCTTAGGTTGTGTCTTAATCTGTATTTGGTTTACATTTAGTCTTGATGAACACTGACAGCCATGCAAGGCAGAAGAAAAGTGTCGAAAAAAGTAACTGGACCTTGAGCCTGAGGTAAGTTTTTGCCAAAAAGCCAAAGGAGGTCCCTTTGAAACAGATTTGCAAATACAGACAGTAGCAAGAAGTAGAGTTGCTTCAATACCAGTATCAGGGATGTGTGATCAGTATCAACCGGTATGCAACAGTTAACATTTGTTAACCCTGAAGCTGGACCCGGCTATTTTCCAGTTAGCTGGGTTATCTCTTGAAGAACAAACAGGAAATCAATTCACCTCAAAACAGTAGCTTAAGGTTCCACAGGAAGTGTTTGCTACGCGTTGACTAGCAGCAGCTGTTGTATAGTGGCGAGGAATTTCAGGTATGTAATATTAGTTGAACAGAGGTAGCAAAGTGTCAGCAATGTGGCAGTAGATGAGTACAGTTGTAAAGAGCCAAGTCATACAAGTTCTATCAGATCCATGCAGGGTTAATATATGCATGATTTATAAAAATATTAAAAACTGTACTGTACTTATCAAGTCCTTGGTTGTGTTTTTACCTTTGCTATTCAGGAGAAAGCTGGTCAGTGCAGTACATTGTACAGCAAGGTTTTTTTCAGAGGTTAAGTGAGCTCAACTCTGGTGATGTAATACTTTAGCAGGTCCAAGCAGAGTACCGTGAATGAATGCTCTTTCATCGTAAAACGCTGTTTTTATGAACTGGTGAAGGGACAGTTGTAACTTCTTCTGGGAAGTAAAGGTGGTGCATCCTTCCACAGCACCGCATAGGTCTTGACCGAATATCCCCTCAGCCAATCAAATCACTGGATGAAAAGCTCACTGGTCGAGAGGAGGAAGTGTTCAGTAAACCTGATATGGAGCCAAAATGATGACCGCAGTTCACTTGAAGCACATCTCACAGGGAAGGAGCTATTGAATGTCAACCAGTGCTCTGCGAAGAAATACAACCTCTCAAATCTAACCTTCACTCCACCTAAGTGAGCCCCAGTGGGCCAGGGCTAGACACTCATACAGGAGGGCCTTGTCCTGCTCGATAAAGGGCTTACTTAGAGAAAAAGATCAACAAGCAGGGTTTAGCGTCATATTACCAGGAACTCAGTGTTACTCAAAACAGGTCAGAATGTTTGAGTACAACTGAAAAAAGTCACTGACAAGAAAACTCAACCATGTGGTGCACCAAAAACGCTCGCGATTCTAGATCGAAGTCTTAGCAGTTACAAAGCACTCTGAGTACCACTGCTACAATGACCTCGAGTCCCCTGACACATTCATATTCTAAGACCTAATTAAGAACTGCAAGCAGTGATGAGCAGATGGATGTTGAAAAATTATCATTTTTGGATTTTGTAAATATCACCTCCTGTGTCCACTAGGTGGTACTATGACTTAGATTCCAGTTGCAGATGTCTTCAGGCCAGAACTCTCAAACATGTGACATTTGGAAAAGATCTGATTCTGTGGGGTCCAGTTAGGGCACTTTCCTGTTCTGTGTCGAAATATCAATACTGGACGTGTCGCCACGGTAACAGTCAACTCAGAACTCTCACGGTGACCCATCAGCAAGAAGAAGAAAGAAAAAAACAGCTTGGTGGAGGTAAAGAAAAGGGAAAGGTGTATGCTGCTGAATTTTATTGTTTAATTATTATTTACTATGTATATATGCAGATGTCCCAAGTTTGCTGGTTCTATACAACCAAGAGTCTAAAAACCTTATTTGCAGTGGCAAAAGAAATATACAGCCAATCTGCAAATGTCACATTCCACATGTTCCTCTTGGCTTACCGTCAAAGCTGCCATGTTCTGTACTGTACTGCAGCAGTTTTCCGTACGTCTCCAGAGAGGGACGAAAAACAAACACGCCCGAGTTGAAGCAGTCGGGCCAGCCGGGATCAGGAGCAGCTGACAACTCTTCTCTGTCAAACAGCTCATCTATATTTGAGAGCGCCTGTGATGCAGACACAAACAAGTTCAAACAAGTATTCTTGTTACACAACAAGTGCAGCATCTGGAAACTAATTGATTCTCACCAGTGTGTCTGCATCCATGAAAACACACTTGGAATAATGCGTGAGCGTCCAGCAGTGCATTTTGGTGAAGGTGACGCCCAGGTCTGGCCTCTTCATCATCGCCAGGTGTGCTGTGTCCCCGCTGTCCAGCACGTCTACCACCCTCACTTCATCGAAGAGCCTCCTCAGCACAGACCTAAGGGTTCACAACACTCTGAAGTGAATCCATCAACCATCAAAGCAGGAGACAAGACTTGACAGGCACGCAAACAGGTGTGATCGAGAAATGTTGTGCTACAGGTTACAGGTAATACTTCTTACTGGCAAGGGTCTGACACAAGTGGACTGATGAGTGCTACCAGCTTCCTGGAAGTATTGTGGTTGCGCAGGGACGTGGCCAGAACCATGGCTCCCTTAGCATAGTTGTCATTGGTGGCCAACGTCACAAAAGCCTGGTCTGGAGAGGAAAGAAATACAGAATCAACATCTGTTTTCATACAACGCTGGAGAATTTTAGAAATTATTGATTTGATCTGCATAAAAATGAACCATACACACCATATATGATGTGCACAGGTTGCCTTGTCCATCAAGCTACATGCGGTTACCAAAAAAAGTGACACTATTTTAAGGCTGAACCCTCCGTAGATGTGAATACTACAACCTTTTCAAAAGAAAGACAAACTCTCAGTACAATAACCTGACTGATTAAATGCTTTGGCCGATATTGGCTAGAATAGATACTGTCCTGTACAATCAGTGTATATGTCCTCTGACATAAAAACTATAGCTGAAAGGACATAACTCAGAAAAAAAATACATATAAGATACATTAAAAAATTACAAGTACTAAATTCCCACTGAAGCTTGTTGTTCAAGTGTACTGATGTCGTTTGGACAATAAAGTTGTTTTCTAATCTGTCGAATATCCTGCCCCAGTTACATCTTTCTCATAAGTTTTTGATAACATTTGAGGGATCATTGCAAACAGAATGCTGATGTATCATTGTTAAAACTGTTTTAGTCCCTAATATTGGTACCAGGATCAGTCCTACAACTCCCGTCACCTTCCAACCTCGACTTATCACATGAACTGATATTACCGATTGGTGCACTTACAGTACGTCCAATTTATGGGTGCACCTATTGGTCAGCATCAGTTGATGGTGAGGAAACAATGTTGTACATACGGTTTATGGGCTTTTTCAAATGTTTGGGAAGTAAAGAACTATTTCACCATTTCAAATTTACAATGTTTGCATGTGTTTTTCAGTACTTAACAAGTGAACATCATAAAAACTTGATTTAAAACAGGTACTACTGACATCAGTAAATAACAGCTAATAACAGTTTTATTTTGCAGAGTAGTCCCTCCTCTGCACCACCTCCTGTAACGGTAGGTAGGAAAATCTGTTAGTTACCTGCCACATCGTTTATCAGAACAATGACTTGCCTGTGAGAGGACATTAAAACCACCATGATGAAATCCGCATGGCAGCTGAGAGGGATGTGTGGCTACAGTATGAGAGCCAGTATAAATCCCTTGTGGCGTATATTCACTATAACCCCTTGTTAGTGTTCTACCATCAATTGCCAAATAAGGTGATGTGCACTAAATGGTAATCGGGTTCTTTCATTTTGGAAAACTCAGCTCATGAGGATTGCAGAGAAGGGAAAAAAAAAGATCATGTGCCACACCCCCCTTTGACACACACCCCCTTTCCCATTGGTACACCAGAGTTGTGGTAGTCATGCATCTCAGCAAGTAACATATGTAGTTCCAATATGCAATCATACACAGCCCCACACACACAAACACAAAGGCTTTACAACACAGGCTGCCCTCTTCCACTGTGGGTGGGGTACAATTTCAACTATGATTATTATTACACAGATGGGAGTGGTGTTATGGAGAATCATGACACACAGTAGCACAGTGTCTCCACAACTACAATCCAAAATACTCCTCGTTTGCTGCTTTTATTCATTTGAATTTGTAAGCACAGGAGAATTAATTATTTTGCTTGGTAATTCAAACTTCTGCTGTACAGAAAAACATCGTACAAAGGGGCTTCCGTGATTCGGTGGGAGTAAAAGTACCAATAAAACCAGATAAAAAAGTACACAGCTGACTGTCCTGTAAGAAGACGAAGGTTAAAGCATACAAGCATAAACAGAAACACTGAATAAAAGCACAGGTTGCAGCAAAATGTATTTAAAAGTAGTTTGCAATTTTTTTTTAAAAATTATAGATAGAGCAGCAAATGAAAATGTCATAAGTGTACTGGAGTATTTTCTTTTCACATATTGAGCAAAAATAAAGTATTAGAACGAGTACCTCTATTTGCAGTCTAGTTAGTACAGCATGTACTTAGTGACTGTACTTCCACCTACTGTCGGCATGACTCATGTTATAAGAGCGGACCGTAAAGTTGTAGGGGTTAACAGTCAAATGTCAAGTCACAGCGTCGTTTATATATAGCTTCTATATCATCCGTGCTCATCATATTTCTGACAGAGCTAGCTTAAATGTTGTTATGCTATAGCTACGTTAAACAGCGAATAAACACTATAAATGAACGGCTTCTCATTCTGAGACCACAATGAAAATAACGCGGTGTTATTTTCATGACATCACTAAAGTAATTAAAGGGAACCACGAAGCTTTAAATGACCTGGTGTTTCTTCAAACTTTCCAAAACACACATTATTAGCATGCAGGCAGCTCACTTGAGTCTGCGTAGTATCGCGGTATTTGAAGCGTTAAAACGTTACATACCAGCCATGACTGAGGGAGTAAGTCCGAAGCGACTTTGTGGCGTGAAGAAAAGGACTGGGTTTATACTCAGAGGAGGATTTATACCAGCATGACAGTAGCCAGACGCAGCGTCATGTGACGGTGTCCTCCACACACCCACCTGCTCCCTACATGAGCCTCCACACCCCCCGGCAGCAGCGGCGGCGGCGGCAGCGGCGGCGGCAGCAGGTCACGGAGTTCGAGTCTGCACCCATTTGCTTGAATATAATGTTAATGTACACGTTAGTCTCCCCTTAGAACACTCGCAGGGATGTTTATGCGCGTCTGTAAACATTCCTTTTGGTTTTCTCCCGTTTGAAACGCATCAAAAATGCATCATAAGTTAGTTGGACTCCCATCCGCAGTCCTGACCTTTTCAACAACTGTCGTCGAAGTCACCTCACTGGAGTCGTTTTACTCATGATGACAATGCAGAGAATAAATGATGATGATGAGGAGGAGGATGCTGGAGGTGATGAAAGGGGACAAAATGTCCCAGGCTTTGGGTCCTATTTACAGAGCCCTAGAGTGGCCATGTAAAGATATTATTTCTTTGTTTGTTTATTCATTTTGTGAGCAGAGAGAGAGGAATCCATATTTTGAGGCCACCACATATAACTTCCTCCCCTCTTGTGGTCTGAAGGTATAGCTTGTTCCCTCAATTTGTGGCCATGAGATATGTCTTGTGCCTTCCATTGAGTTATTTTGAGGTCACAAAATATAACTTGTTCAGAAATATAGAATAACTTCATGGAAGTTTTGGCCTGAAAATAGATAAATTGAGGAAACACGTCACACAGTGTGTTGTTGTCTTGAAAGAATTAAACTGAGGGAACATGTTACACCTCATGGCCTCAAAAGGATCTCTCTCTCTCTCTCTCTCTCTCTCTCTCTCTCTCTCTCTATCAGTGCCCCCCAAAATAAATAACTTATTCTCTCAATGGCCACTCCAGGGCTGTATGATATTTACACTCGCTTGCTCTTTTATTTTGAAAAAAACAAAAAACAAACAGAATGCCAACAATTTAAAACTGTATCATGTATGAAATATAGTAGACAATATCAAATTTTAAGTTTGACCCTGTACAGTTCAACCTGACAGCCTCCAGAATGACAGCCGATACAAAGGTGGCACCTCATCCTTCAGGTGGGGTGATTTATTACACTCCTTCAGTTGCATTACTCTGTGTACAGGAACAAACCGGCCACCGTGTTGTTGTATTTCAGTGTCATCTTGTGGATGAAAGAAGCCACTGCAAGCCTGCGACCGGGCGGTTGAATGGTCCGATTATACTGTATTACACAACTGGACTATTTTTAATGGTCTTGGGGGATTCATTCTCAAATTCTCAGTATCATTTCATAGATAGGTCTGAGGGGCCGGGGGACAGTTGATTCTATTTGTGTTATATGACAGTATCATCAAGGATGGATGGTACACTAGTGTTTATGTGACTGCACTCCAATAAATATGAACATGAAACCGTTCAAATATTTAACAATGTAATGTGACAACGTTACCGGAGCGGTTGCTCAGAGATGAGATGTTTGGCTGTGTTTTTTCTCGTGCAGATGCTCGGTACAGTGGCCATGCTGCTGAGGACGACTCTGTGGATGTCACGTACTGTGCTGCTGGAATCAAACCCTTGAGGATGTTCACCCCACACACACACACACACACACACACACACACACACACACACCCATCACTGAAACTGTGCCAGCTGCGCAAGAAGGATCACCAGAGTTCAAAGGGGCAGTGAGTTAGTGGTTCCTTTTCAGTTTTGTATGATTTCCGCTTTTGTCTCATTGCTGGATGAGTTGCACATAGAAACAGCAGCATCTATATGTTCTTGCATTAAGTGCAGAGGTCACATTTTTTTGGCCTTTTGTCTCCATCATTGTTTTGTTGTTTCCATATAAATGACAGAAGCACCAGACAGACACAATACTATCATATACACATAAAACATTGATTCAGCATGTGGGGATGGATCATTGATTTTATTGTTTGCGCTCATCTTGACATTCTGTCAAGCACAGTAAGGAAACATGGCGGGTGGTGTCCGTAACCATGGATACAGGCTGGAGAAGGCTGAGAGGCCAGTGGGGCTGGGGGCTGCTACAGAGTAGCAGAGTTGGCAGGGGTCCTGACAGTTCCGCTTTTTAATAGAGGTTCTTCTGCACGTAGGCGGCGATGTACTTGACGGCCAGCATGGTCTCCTCGCATGTGGGCTTGATCTGAGACTCGGGCAGCAGGAAGCCATAACGACCAGTGTCACGCAACTCAAAAGTGTAGGAATATTTCACTCCCAGGTCGTAGGCCCAGTCATCAGAGCCTCCGGCAGCAGGGTCTGACAGGAGAGGGGGGATATGCTGATGACCTGGGAAATTCTGATTATATTTTCACACAAGTACTGTTTTGGGGGTCCCAGAATATCATATGATGATTAGAAATAGCGGTGGCTCCTGGTAAGTCATCACCTTTCTGTGCCTCTAGAGGACATAGAGGTTTGTACTTTGTGAACAAATCATAATGCAAAATAAGAGAGGTGGAAAATAGACCCTCTCCCTCTATGCTGTTCCTCAAATGGATAGCATGCAGCCGCAATATCTGATGCACTTACAGATGGTTGCTGCGCCGGGTCCACTGGTGTACTTGGTTCCGTACAGACTACGCAGAGCAGCAGAAGCTCCTTCAGCAACCTTCAGCTACAATACAGAGAAGAAACAGTTTTCCCTTTCCAAGGAGCAATAATGTGTTTGACCTCACAGAGATACAGATATCAATCATAACACAGCGCTAAAACACCAGGAAACAACAAGTTGATGTTTTTTTTTTTTAGTATAGTGGGTCTCAAACTGGGATCTGGGACCCACATGGATCATTTCAGGGGGAAAATAGTGATGTGTGTGTGTGTGTGTGTGTGTGTGTGTGTGTGTGTGTGTGTGTGTGTGTGTGTGTGTGTGTGTGTGTGTGTGTGTTGGGGTTGATGAAATTAGATAGGAAAGGTTTTTGTTGTTTTTCTTTTGATATACATTCTACTGCCTATAACGGTTATATAATCTGTCTTGGTGTAGATGTAATCGAGCGTGTGAGAATTGAAGTGTGCCTGCACACTGTGAAAAACCAATATAAACTACAACCGGTGAGAACAACCTCTAACCCTATAATGCTGTTCTGTTTTTATTAATACATAGCTCCAGTTACTCCACTAATATGAGCCATTTTTTCAAATTTTGAAGAGAAAGTATGGCCACACTGAACATTTCAGGTACAAATGTAGAAGCCAATGGAGAGTAGAACAGCCAATAAATTAACTAAACTAACATTTATCTAAATTTTGCTAACAATAGCCAGAGTGGGCGAGCGTAACTTAAAACTCATAACGATGCAAATAAAACATTGCAGTAAAGTGAACGTATTTAACACCAGTCCAACCAAATCGTAGAAGTTGTTACTGTACCAATGTCAAACTGAATTTGTTTTTAAAAATTAAAATGTTTTAACCTTTTTGTTTTGAGGTGGTAGAAGAAATCAAAAGTATATAAAATTGACCAAAATAGGTCAAACTTCATCGGGTTTGATCTCTGGTAAGTAGCCTCACTTTAAAGTTAAAAGACACTCTCCAAAGGAATAATACAGTTGCAGCAATGGAGACAAAAACCTAATAAAATACATATGACAGGAAGGTCGTTGCCCCACAGCATCCGTCCAACCACTGCACTAGTTAGAACAAAACATTTTTCCCGATATTGTTGTAAATAGTGAAAAGGTTCAGTTGATCCTAACAGGAAATGAGACCCCGAGAGAAATGCACAAGCAGGAAATGATATTTCTTCACAGAAAGATGAGTTATGAAACACCCCTGGAGCTCTTTTTCTTTTCCCTCCCGTAAAGTGTCAGAAGCGAGCTTAAATTACAAGCGAGGAATAGAGCTACACAGACACGTGATGTGCCTGGGTGAGTGTGAGAGCTGGAGCGGGGCTGAGAGTGTTAACTGCACAACCCTCGGACACCCCAGTGAGAGGTAAAAGAGCCGTGAGAATGACGCATATGAGCCGGGAGTAGATGATTTACAGTGGGTAAGTGTGGCCTTCCAATAACAGTCATAATGGGACTGGGCTATGCTCTTGGATAGTAGTTAAAAGGAAATAAAAACAGTTTCTACCATATTTCTTAAAACCCAGATTTTTTCTGTCATGATGGGATGCAGGCTGTATTTTTTTCATATTGTTTTGATAATATGTTCACTGATAAATCTCTAACATTAAAATATGAGTTAGGTCGATCAAAAATGAAACAGACCTCTGTCTGATGCTGCAAATCTAGTCATGTTGTTCTTCTAGGTTTATCCACAACAATAAAGTGCTACATGTGGCACTGTTATGAGGGATGATTATCCCCTCATTGAGACTGGCCAGGAATGTCAATGCATCCACTGCTCTCATATCACCCACATGAACAATTGATCTATTTATACATGCAAGGAATCTCGATCTGTGTGTGACTCAACTATCTAGACAAGCAGTCACGTGCTCAAAATGGCGTGTTGGCACTTCCAAGGAAGTGGAATTCTAAGGTTAAGTGTCTGGATTTTGAGGGTTAACCGTCTGAGACGACAGAGTGAAACGACAGGTAGAATCATTAAGCTCAAAGTGAGGGGTTGTTGGGGACATTTTTGACGTGACACGACCCACGGCCCTGCCCTTCAAAGGACAGGTGCTGCAAGGGAATGGGGCATGTTTTAGTGAATCAGAGTCAGAGATTAAAGCCAGAACCCCCAATTTCAAAGTCAGCACCCAGAGATCAAAGTCAGAGAATAAAGCCAGCATCAGGAAGGCAAATATGAATAGTCTGTGACCAAACTTGGAGACTGTCAGGGAGTGATGTCACTGGGCCCCTCTATCAAAAGCCCCTTCAGTGATACTTGATAATGGTAACTGACCAGCTCGCTGTGGTCTGCGGCCAGCTCAAAGGTGTAGGAATAGGGGAAGAGCAGCAGCTGGGAGTAGGAGTGGACGGTGATGTAGGCTTTGATGATTGACTTGTTCCTGCGGATAAAGTCGGCAACATTCTTAACTTCGATCTCAGACTCAGGGCTGTAGCCGCAGAAGGTGTCACTGCAGGGGTTGCTTGAGGCTCCGAGGGCTGAAATGAAAAGCCTTGATAAATGGGTCCATTTTTTTACATCTTCAAAGTCATTTTCACCACGCTTAAAAGTTCACCATTTTACAGTGGTGATTTTGGACCCTACGAGGGAATAAATGGGAGGTATCTTGGCATCTGCTTCACAGATGTTGACCATTTTCAACCTATTTATCAAAAGCTCCAAACTTGACCAAAGAGTAACAATAAATCACTGGAGTGTCCCTTAAAGATAACCCATATAGGTTACACGTACTGCACCAGCCAGCGTTCCAGTTCCTGTTGGGATCGGCTCCAATGCAGCTGGATCCAGATCTCCTGGAACGAGTTTTCCTCCACATCCTGTTCTAAAATCCCCAAGTGGACAAAATAAACATGTCAGGCATACATTGAAAACATTAAGTTTAACAGTACAGCACGATCTCCCTGAAGTCGTCTTCAAATTGGAGCATACGCTTTTGTGGGTGTAGTCATAGCCATCAATGTTGAAGACGGGCAGAACAAAGACGTCCATCTGATTGAGCAAACTGGTCATCTGAGAGTCGCTGCCATATGTGGACAGAGCCTGGGGACAAATGAGGAAGGGTTTTAGTGCTGGGATAAAAAGTCTTAATACATGACAGACTTTGTCTTTCATACCTCCTTGACAAACCACTGGCAGAAAGCAGGAGAGATCCACTCTCTGGCATGGATGCCACAATCCATGAAGATGGCGGGCTTGGCGGAGCTCGACTTCTTACCAAGCTGTTCAATAATATCAGACAGTGAGTTGTAAACCTCTTTTAGGTAATAGTCATTTTAAGATTTATAGTAATGCGGGATACCTTCAGGACAGTCATGGGTCGTCCCTCGTAAGTGCTTCCAATGACCTGCTTGCTGATCAGACTAGGGTTGGAGGAGGAAATGGAGTTGATCCAGGCCTGGACCTGAAAACAAATGACGTACAAATAAGAACTAATGGTCCATTAAGGGTAGAAGTGTTGACTCAGACAACCTATTTCCTCTTACTTTGTCCCAGCTGTTATACTTGGTATAGCTGTGGGCTCTGGGAGAAGGCCCGCTGTCAGACTGGCCATCAACAGCTTTCTGCAGATCCTCAATCAAGACCCTGGTATTCATTAATCATTGCTTGTCATTGTAACAGAGACACAATTTCATGATTAATAAATCAGAGATAAGCCAATTTGGGATCTTAGGCTTTTAACCTACTCATGCTCCATGTCGCTCTGCTGCAGGGTGGTGTACACCATGTCAAGGTACATGGCAGGCACGTGGATGTCCACATCGATGTCAATGGTCACCAGCTCAGCACTGTCAGGCTTCCAGAAGTCAACCTGCAGATGGCGCCAAAGACAAACACTTGCGCTGTCTACAACAGTGACACGATGAGGGAAGTCCACACATACAGAAAATCAGTACATGTATGTTTGCATGGATGGAATAAATGAGATTTGCATGAACGAGTCTCCCAGAGTAGTTCTGAGTAGATTATTTAGATGCTTATTCCACAGTTACACACATTAAACTCCCGTCGTGAATGAGAACGGCGCGGTATGAAGGCGTGTGAAGGCAGCTACCTCGATGCTCTGAGCCAGATCCTTAATGAGGGTCACATGTTCATCAAGAACAGGTTTCAGACGGAAGACTTGCTCGCTTGCAAAAGAGGAAAAGATGATTATCCAACAACCTACATTTTTCAGAACTTTTCCTAAAAGGCAAACTTGACTTGTGTTATCTAAATCTTGACACCGGCCTGTTCCATAGTGGATATGGATTCAGGTTTTAAATGTTAAATTCCACAACTACACAGTTGTTTCTAAGCATAAAATTGAACCGGCGTAGCTAATGCCATTACCATTAACCTGTAGAATTCAGCTGAAGAACCTCTGCAAAGCCACAACAAGTTTGTCTGATCGTTTGTTGAGAAAACTCTTAAAAGGTCAAAGTGATGACACGCAATCACTGTACTTTTAACTGATGGGAGTTGAATCATATTGAATCAGAAGGCTGATTTAGAACTGGCTTGGTTGACTTTTGGCTATCCTGCATGTTTTAAATGATCTGAATTACACTGGATTCACAGAAATATGTTTTTCTCAACCATAAAATGACAAAGCTTTACCCCTCAAAGCGAGTGACATCTCCCAGGGCAACAGCCACAAATCCAAAAAGCAGGAGGACCTTCATGTTGCTCGTGAGGGTGAGCTCACCTCTGGAGCGGCACTTATATCCCTGCCCTACCGCTCATCCACCAATCGCAAAACTGTAACGTAGTAACATGCAACACATCCTCCCTGAAAGATCCTGTACCATGCACCTGTTTATTTTTAGGAACTATGGGAGGAGTCCAGGCCTAAATGATGCAGAGTTAATGATTAATAAATTCTAGAGGTTAAACTTTTCAGCCAAGGTCAGGGCGGAGAATGACAATGCCGCCGTGTCTTTTTTTTTTGTGATGTTCCGCGACAAATCATTGAACAAAATGGTTTGTGAGCACACTTTTTTTTAAATTTCATTTTATTAATATTTTTATATATTCACAGACTGTACAGGTAGAATGTAAAAAAAAAAAAGAAGAAGTTATCAACAAGTTTAAATAAGACAACCACCACGGATATTAACGATGATCGCCCCCACCTGGAGTGTTTCTTAAAAAAATTTCAGCATGTAAACCATTTTCACGAGGAGCACATAATTTTGACGTACATTTACACAACATTCCTGCTACACTTTTCCAATTGTTTCATGTATACAAACTGCTGCAGCGCACTCATGATTAAATTATTTTTCTTTACTTTGCTGTACACTTTATCACTTTTGCAACTGCTGAGCACACAGAATACTTATTACTTGACTATATATACATATAAAGGTATATATTATATATATATATGTATGTATATGTGTGTATATTTTACTGCATGTGTCCTTATAGCACAGTAGCAACACAATCCTATAGTGCATGTATACTTCATATATAAATAATGGGATAAGCCATTTGTAGATACCCGCATATCATCTGTTTTGTAATATTTAGTGACACTGAAGTTCACACGCTTACATATAATCAGTTACCAGTTTGACCTGATAATTTATGAGAGATTATTCTGCAGACAAGCATTGTTCAAGGTGTGTCCTGGACTGATCGAGGGGCATTAAAACAAAACTACAGCCAATCTTCACGGTTCAGTGCTTGGTAATAGAGTTGGGGTTTTAAAAGCATGGAATGTCTCCTTCCTTGGACCCTTAACCACAAACCAAAAAAAAGCGGGTGGTGTTCCATTTTTCTTTTTTCTCCTCCTTCACTTAACTTCAGAAGAAATCTTACTTTTGGCTGTAAGGCTCAGTGCTTCAGAGGCACGGAAGGAGAGGGCGCTCATTTTGGAGCTGATGCTCGGGTGAGTCCCAGGAGCTCCACCTGGAAAGCAGCCCAACAAGCGCAGTAAGTTTTTGCGAAAGTTGCGTCCCACAAAGCCGTACACAATAGGGTTAACACAGCTGTTGAAGTAGGCGATGCAGATGGTGAAGGGCATAGCAGTGTCAATGATTTCAAAAATGGCACAGTTATCCTTCAGGGTCAGCTGGGTCAGCACTTCCATGAAGTGGAACACCTGGTGGGGCACCCAGCATAGGAAGAAGGCCAAGACAGCCGCCGCCAGCATGCGCAGCACCTCATCGTCCCGTGAACGGGAGCTTTTCTGAATGTGTCTGGCTGCTAGAAGCGCCCGTCCAATGAGGCAGTAACAGGTGATGATGATGATGAAGGGCACCAGGAAGCCCAGCAGGCTTTTCATCAGGTTGATGGCCAGCAGGAGTTTGCGCAGCCACATGGCGTTTTCGATGGTTTTGTGCAGAATGCCACACACTGTAGTATTAGAGTTTGTGATGTTGTGGACGTCTCTGGTCAGAGCCGTGGGGACACTAAGCAGGAAAGCGAAAATCCAGATCACTACGCAGGTGATGCGTGCGTACACCACTGTACGGAACCTGCGTGATCTTACTGGATGGACAATAGCCAGGTAACGGTCAATGCTGAGGGCTGTGAGGAAGAAGATGCTGGTGTAGAGGTTAAAAATGACCAGCCCGGCACTGGCCTTGCACAGGAACCCTCCAAAGGGCCAATGATAACCTGTGGCGGTGAAAGTGGCCCACATGGGCAGTGTGATGAGAAAAGTGAGGTCAGAAACCGCCAGATTGAGCACAAAAATATTTGCCACAGTCTTGAGCTTCATGTAGCAGTAGATGACAGCCACTACCATACTGTTCCCGACAATGCCGATGATAAAATTACAGCCGTAGACGATGGGTATCAGGGTGAAGATGAATTCATGGCTTCCAGACATGCCGCATGTCAGATCTATCCCGTCTGTCGCTCCTGCCGTTATATTCTCCATTTTCTCTTTTTAGTGCCAGATCTTGGGACTTTTAAACCGGGGGCCCTGTTGGTGGGGTGCGTCTGTGGTGACTAATACAGGCCTTGGGCGAGGGCCTCAGCGAGTCCTATAAAAGAAACACAACAAAAATGTCACAGGCAGTCTAGGCGAAGAGCCCATCATTACCACTGGCATGGCCCATAAACGCTAATCCACAAGAGCACCCATGAAAGTGCTCACCCTACACAAGCTCATTAAAGACCTGCACATTAAAGCCGTCCTAATGCTTTATGTTATTTCTGTAAAATAAGATGCCGTGAAAAGCAGATGTTGTATGTTATTCAATATTCCAAAAATGCTCTTTGAAACATCGTTATTCAGACGTTCTACATTCGCTCTTCTCTTTAATCGTCTCTCGGCTAATGAATGGCAACAGTAAAACTGTACAGTGTTAATCATATCCGCCGTCCATCTGGGTGGACTGTAAGTACCCGGAAGGAGAACGTTTATGCCATGTGTTACGACCTGTGTAAATGAAGACGGTAAAGTGCAAGCTTGGGTAAAAAACACCATTAAACACGGAGGTAGTTGGGAGGGGAAAGAGAACGAGTTGAGGCTCCAGTCACTGTAAAAGACATGTCACGTTTCAAACCCTTGGTGTGCAGAGATACATTGTACCCAGCATGAGAACTTCTAATCAGCACACACCTAAACAAACAGGACAGCAGGGATTCGGCTCTCTGGAAACTTTGCTCTGTGAGAAAATCAAACCTGCGTGCTGCGGAAAATTTGCCTCGGGCTGGTTTTTTGCTTCATTTGTCTGAGCAGAATGTGAAATGGGAATATATAAAAAAAACAACAAATTCTCCCTTTGGATGAGAGTCTTTATGTTTAATAGCTTCATTAGTGAGCCTGAAATAATAATAGTAGCATAAGCCTAACTATTATTAAAGCTCCAATGAGTGTTTTTGGCACTAATTAGATGAAAATAAAAAGGAAATATTACTGTGATTGTGGTAAAATCGAACAGATGGCAGGGGAAGATGTGTGCTGGATGTGTGGCGGAGATGAGTTGAATAGTCTTGAAGGGAAATAAAAGAACACTTTTTGTGTAGTTAAAAAAAAAACATATTATGAGCAGTATTATTTTTGCATTACACAGGTGAAATACAGCAATTAGAAATGTCACATTCTCTGAAAAGCAGCTTAACTAAACCATGTCCCGCCACAAGATGGCATTCTCGTCACAAGATAGTATTCTCTTTCCGCCTTACAGCGGAGCTCTGTCTGATTTACTTCCCGTCATCCTTTATTTAAATGAAATTATGAACAACTGCTTTTTGTGGTTGTAGAATTTTGTTATTTACTGAATGCACTTTAAAAAAAAAATCCTCCACATTCCTGTTACCTCTGTTTGGCATTAAGGCCTCATCAATAGAACTATTTTATCTTCGAGTCAAAGATCTTATTTTCCACCAGGTTTTTCAATAATGACCGCTGTGAAGAAGAAGAAGAAGAAGAAGAAGAAGAAGAAGAAGAAGAAGCAGAGGAAAAAAACCTCTCAGTGCACGAGAGCAACAACGGTATCGGTTGCAGATGTGGGGGATTGTTGAGTGTGGAAGATGTCAGGGTGCCAAGGGCAACAGAATAATGAGGTATCTCAGAGAGCTTCCTGAGGCTGATTTTGGTACCCACATGAACGTCATTGCTACTGTACATGTCTTGTTCTTCGCAAATGATTATAACAGCGGTATGGTTGCGATTTTAAACGATCCAGAAGAGAGAGAAGAAATGAATACCGACGTCACAATTTAGGGATTTAAACCAGTTTAAGAAAAGCACTCGATGAGTCCAAGATTTTACGATGACCACAAATGGAAAAGTGGGAGACAATTGACACCACGTGCATTTGACCATGACTGGAGAGGTTTCACTGCCAGTATTTTTCCATGAGGGTGATGTACAAGGCGAGGGGACCATATAAACATGACTGGAAGTTATTGCTGGTGTACATACGTACAGTAAGTGAGCCCCATAATAAAAGTTAGGAAGTGTGGCTCTGAAGCAGGTGATTTAAGCGTTGCTGCGTCCACTGTGCGAGCTCGGAGCGAGATGGCACATTACTGAATGACAGCCATAAACCCTGGGTGACCACAGACAGGAAGGTAAACAGCTACTTCAGGAGTGCCCCCCACCACCACCACCACCACCACCACCAGCCCCACCTCCACCTCGAGCAAGCTGCATCCTCTCAGACAAGACAATGGACTGTTTGCTGTTGCTTACAGTACAATCAGGAAAATCCGGCGGTTTTCAGGGATATTTTTGCTTCACGGCTCAGCGGATAATTCCTGAATGACGCTATTGCAACATTTATTATTTGAATCTATTTAAAAGCAGCTTTTTTCCCCCTGAGATCATGGGAAGTTATAAAATATAGAAAAAAAAAACCCACTCAACCTTAAAAAAAGGCCCGTTTTGTTCCCATCATCATAGCTATCTAAGGCCTTGACCTGCTGCTCAGACGTGAGCACCAGCACCCAGCTGCCCATAGTAGAGACAACCAGTATAATGTCCGCTTGATGGAGTTAATGATTTATACCAGCTCCATCTTAATGGGGACACACTCCCTCAGCCTCCCACCTCATGATCAACTCTTCATTTAAGGCCCCTTTCAAACAAACATTCTGCCTGAGTGACTTTTTGTTTCAGGAATACAGTTTTAAAAGCCATCGCCATCGCCGTATTTCTTTAATATTACACCCTCTGAAGTAAAAAAAAAAGAAAAAAGAAAAAAGGACCCTGGAGTCCTCATTTCCAGGGTGTCACTTAATCTCAAGAGTTCTTGAAGTAGAAAACTTGACTGAGAGCAAACTCTGTTACTGCTTGGCGTCTCAAATGTCAAGTATGGTGCTTGGATGTATTAAGAAAAAAAAAACTCTTTTTTTTTTTTTTTTGCTAGAAAGCATGAGACTTCGTGAGTGAGTAAGTGAGTGCGAGTGAGAGAGAGTGGCACTGTCCATGAGCTAAAATGAGGACTTCTGGTGTTCAGGGGGGGCAGCTAATGGAATTATTGGCTTCAGAGACCACATCTGACGCGGACAAATATACAAAGCCAACGCGGGACGCTTGTGAAGCTTCTCGTTCATTTCCTCAGCAGCACTTGTGCGGCTAAAACGTAACGGGTCCTTTTTTTATTATTTTGAATTAAAATTATTTTGTTTGAGGATGACTTTTAACTCTTGAACTTGAGATTAAGACTAAATGGTAGTTGGAGCGGCTTCAGAGGAGTGAAATAAGACCTTAAAGTCAATAAACAGCCTTGACTTTGTATGTATGACTAACATTTCACCCTCTGGAGTCTCAGTTTAGACCTCTCATCTGGATTTTCAGGCTACTGTTCAGCAGGAAGTGGATGGCTAATACGAGTGCTGCCATGTGAACTTTTCTGTCCATCTTCTGCTCTGCTGGTATGGCTCCTGGGTAACCCCCCCCCCCCCCCCCTCCACACACTTCACACACACACACACACACTTCACACACACCACCACCGTCACCATCCTCACTAACACAATAAGCAAGGTACAGTAAAAGCAGTTTCAAAAAGGAGCACCGGACTTTCACATGAGCAGCTTAGACAAACAGCAACAACAGGTGGCACCGATCAAGTCATCCAGCAACACGCGGTTTGGTTCTGTTGTCGGGTCCCTGGATGTATTCTTCCTAACCAAGGGGTTTGTTAGACAAATATTAAACCTGTTTTTGTTTGTTTGTTTGTAAGAAAATTAGAGGATGACTCGATGAAAATCTTTTGTTTAATTAAATGATTTGAAAAGACTAAAAGCTCCTTCAAAGAAAGAGATAGTGAAGCATCATGTCAAAGCGCTTACCTGTCGTCCTGAACCAGGAGGCTGATGATGGTGTCAGAGGAGGACGAACACACAGTGAGACAGAGAGACCACCACAGTGTGCCAGTGGCTGCCTCTGATTTAACTTAACTGGTGGAGCAAGACAAGCAGGAATACTGTCTGACACACATACACACACTCACACACACCCCCCTCCTCTACTCCCCCCCACTCTCTCTCTCTCTCTCTCACACACACACACACACACACAACGATGATGAATGTATCTTATTGGAGCTAGAGCCTGTGTTGTCATACCCCATCTCTCTGTGGACGCACACAAACAATCTTACACAATCATACCTCTGTTCTGCCACCTCCCCCTTCTCCTCCCCTCCCTCTATCTCTGTAATTTTCATCTCTCTCATGTGAAATTGTGACAGGAGAGGCGATAACAGCTCCAAATCTTGTTGCACAAACTTTTGAAGGTGTTTTAAATCAAGCACACACACACACACACACACACACACACACACACACACACACACTTGAGCTAATCTGCTAATCTGGCTGGACCAACTCTCTTCATCCACTAATGAGCCGTCTCTCATCCCATGACTGCCCCCCCCCCCCCTGTCCCTTGTCCTCTGCGCTGCATGAAAGCCACTGAATGTGATGAGACCTGTCAACACACTATATTAATAGCTGACACACGTTCCCCCTTGGCTCTGATCTGGGTGTATCAGGACCTCGAAGAAAGGAGGAGGAGGGGGTGTAACTGGTGGGGTGGAGTCGGGGTGTTGGGTTACTGCATTTGTTTTACTCGTTCCGAAACACACTTCCCTTTTCCAGTGTCATTCAGCTGTCACTCATTTGTTTTATGAAGGGTGTGATGATATAAATGTGTGGGTCAGGGTTACGGAGATGATGATGATGATGATGCACTGTCTGATGAGTGCGATGAAGAGTAATCCAGCTTTTATTTGGAGCCGACATTCATCAGACGCAGCTTGCCGCTAAAAAGATATTTACCCCCTCGTTATTCTTCTCTCTCTAGAGGTCCTGACAGGTGTTGAGAAGTGGGTCACATCCTCACCTCTCCGCCTCAGTCCAACTGCCGCTATCGCAACTGTCACGTAGATGGATAGTGACAGATGAGGCGGCGTTGCTGTCACCCCGTAAATCCCCCTTGGTTTCATTGTCAGCAGTGAAGAACGCCATCGGCCTGGGTTAAAGACAAACGGGGACAGAAAGGAAAAACAAACAGTGTGGGCTAAGTGGAGGTCCTGTTTGGTGGCTTTTGGGCACTCAGGTGTGACCCAGTCATTAGAGAGTGATCACACTGACCAAACTCTCTATGGCTGACAGGACCCCCCCCCACCCCCCACCACCTCCTTTTTAGAGGTCACACAAGGTCAAAAGGCAACAAGTACAAAGATCTTTGAGAATACATGTAGCAGAGGCCTCTTTACCTTGAGAGCTGTCATTCTTCAGGAAGGGGCAGGGTGAAGAGTGGCGAGTGAAACGCAGCAACGGAGTCATTTACACCTCCAGGGTATCACCATCGGGCTCCATTATGTCTTCAATTACTGTGAATGATAAGAATCATTCCATTAGGCCAATGTTATCTATTCCTGCTACATTAAATTATCTGGCCAAGTCCTCGCCACCGAAAGAACAATCGGCACATCTATGTATCCGAACAACTCTCAGGAAGGGAGAAAGTTATGCATCGTACCAGTTTCAACAAAACAAATAATTCTCTGTTGAGACGGGCTGTCGTTGCAACACCACACACACACAACAAAGTTGAATTACACCCCACGAGTACAAGCAGAAACAGATGTTGATGCTTTACAAGTGAAGATGAAGTGGGGATTAGTTTTCTTCAGGGATGTATCTTTTTCATCTTCTTTTTTTTTTTTTTTTTAGATGAGTGACATTTATTTCAGGTTTGAGTTGTTTGCAAAGTATAAGGTCCATGCCTTGAGAATGAAACACATCATTCTCTCTACAAAACACATCAACTCCAGTCACTGAATATTATGTTGCGCAATACTTAAGAATCTGGTGGAACTAAAGCAAAAGCAAGGGTTTGTCTTCATGCTTGTACTCACGGGTGAAGGCCAGGAAGAAAGCAGGGCGTCAGCCGCAAGTGTTGGCAGCCTGGAGATGTGATCACCGGTGATGTTCTCGCTAATTAAATCTCTTTTAACACCACTAGCAGCGTTAAGCTGCGGTAGAATGAATTGACGAGGGAGGCGATTACTGGTAGTAAAGAGGGCTGTGGGGAAGGACGGAACTTTTTCGAGCATCAACAACACCAGCGCTGAAAATGCCAAACCATCACACAGCCACCTGCTGAAGAAAGACAATACTCTGTGAGGTCTGAGGTCTGACTGTGACCTGCATCCTGCTCACCTCCACTATCAAGCTCTAAATACACCTTACAGGACAAACATGCCACATTTAGAAAGGTGACAATGGCTGGCATTTACAACAAGGAGCTAATTTTAATTTGATGTCAATAAAAATTGTTGAGAATGTATTTGGTTCAATCCAAAACCATGCTGACATGTTAAAGGATATCAGGAATATTAAGAGGCGGCACGGTGGTGCAGTGGTCAGCACTGTTGCCTCACAGCAAGAAGGTTCCGGGTTTGAGTCCCGGCTCGGACACGGGATCTGTCTGTGTCAATGGGCGAGAGGCAGGGTTCACCCTGGACAGGTCACCAGTCCATCACAGGACCAACACATAGAGACAGACAACCATTCACACTCACAGTCACACCTACGGTCAATTTAGAGTATCAATCAGCCTCGTCCCCTCTTGATGTCTTTGGACTGTGGGAGGAAGCTGGAGTACCAGAGAGAACCCACACAGGAACAGGGAGAACATGGAGACTCCACACTGAAAGATCCTGTGCTGGAGCTGGGGCCTGAACCAGGAACCTTCTTGGTGTGAGACGACAGTGCTGACCACTGCAGCACAGTGCAATAACTGGCACTGCACCACTTCAACCTGCTGTAACATAACACCAGGCATGAATCAATGCATGCATGCACGTTTTTTTGTGTGTCTCTGCTCTTGCTGTTTATTATTGTAGTGTTGTTTTGTTTTTTTGAGAGCAACCTGACAACTGAATTTATCAAAGGGGTTAAATGTATCATAATTTTGGCTGTCAAGTGACCAAATAAGACATTGAAAGAAATTACTACAGATTAAGTAAACTAAATTAAATTAAAGGCATATCAATTTTGGCCATGCTTCGCATATAAAATCTCAGGCCACAATTTAATTACATGTTGTTTTTTTTTTACGTTCACTTTCATCGTTGTTTTACAAAACCACTGAGCGGATTCGGTGATGTAGAGAATTGCAGCAAACTGCAATACACTTTTTGTGTGTGTTATATTTAACAGTTAATTGAAATCAGGGCATTATTTTGCAAAAACATATTTGGGATCCATTTAATGCATTTGTATTTGTATTCCTCTAATGAAAAGGAGTGCTGTTTGGTTTTCCGAAGCATAACGGAATGATGTCATCTTGAACATAATGCCAACAACAATAATAAAAGTATTGATATTCGAGAACCAGCCCCCATCTGCAGCTAAAAAAAAAGAACTGTGGTATCGGTGACAGCAGATGTGTTTTGGAATTGAATCAAAAGTGGAAAACAAGTCGATCATTGCAAAGACTCCCATTATAATGAAACTGAACATGAGAGCAATATTTCAGACTGATTTTCCTGATGGACATCACATTTGTAACTTTGGCTTCATCTATGTTTTAAATCAAATGATCTGCTTTCTTAATAAATCATGTAGTGAAACTTTCGTCATTCCTAAATATTCATCGACTTCTTCCAAAACTTGATTTATCTGAGCAGGAAAAGGTTGAACTAATGACATTAAGGATGGCCCTCTTCCAGTAATCATGGCAATGGAATGTGGGAATTAATGCTGCTATTAAAAACCTGAGCATAACAGGTCAAATATTACTGCAGTGGGAACAGTCAGTTGGACCTGGAGGTTCTGGAAAGTTTTATGAAGGATTTATGGAGATGTAACTTGGAGAATAAAGCATTCCAAATGCAACAGAGAAGCGAGTTACAGCAAAACTTAACGTAAAAATTCTGCTGAATGCGTCAGGTGACCCTCTAGCTACTGTGTGACATAAATCAAACGCACCTTGACAAAAAAAAAAATGGCGGGCAGGATTAATTGAAGCAAACAAGCTAGGAATGGTTGTCAACTCCCCCTGGGTTCCTCTCGTCAATGCTTCAGGCCGGTTTGGGCCATGAAATAGCCGTGTCGGACATCCAGGTTGACTGCCTTTGGTCCATTTATCTACTCGAAAACCTGCGCAACTATTTCAAAGCTGTCATGGACTTTTCCACAAGTTTGCGAGCAGGTTGTAGCATCTCCCCGCTAGCATGCTGTAGCATCTCATCTTCAAGGTAAGAGCTGCTTGTGCCAATGTGAGCTGTTATATGTTTGTTTCTTTGGTTATCTAGATGCTGGATGTTGACTACCTAGCTTTTGGATATTGACTACCTAGTCTTTGGATGTTGATTAGCTAGCTGTTGGATGTTGACTAGCCAGCCTGCTGGATGTTGACCAGCTAGCTGCTGGATGTTGACTACCTAGCCTCTGGATGTTGACCAGCTAGCTGCTGGATGTTGACTACCTAGCCTCTGGATGTTGACCAGCTAGCTGCTGGATGTTGCATTGCCTTTTGTCATTGAAGCTGTTTTGTCATGTCAAGCAGGTGAACATTAATTGTCGTTCCAATTAAATAGGCTAAGACCCATGTTGTGTGAACATTGCTTCACTGAATGGCTGTGACACAATGAATGGAATAAATTTTGACCAATTAAAATTGTGTTTATCCTGTAGTGACATAACTGCTCATTGCCCTTATGCTTGTGCCCCTGGTATCTGCTGCTGCTGTTTTCCAGGTCAATGCTAATGCGATGTGTGCTATGCTAACATTGGTTTTGCAGAGATTGTCTGTCTTCAATTGTATGTGATTTTTTTAAGTTTCTATGTTGGGGATGGACAATATGGTGGACATGAATACTGATGTTTGAGTGCAACTGTAGTTCACATGCTGCTACTGCATGTTTCTCTCCATGTTTGCTGCTATTCTCATTTCTCTCTATCTAGTTTGATGCAAATATTGTGCCATAGTGGTGGTTGGCTGAATACTCATGGGCCACAAAAAAAGCGTGTTGCGTGGTTGCATTGCAAGATAATCTCTTCTTCCTTTTTCCTGTTGTGTGTTGGACGCTTTTATCTTGCATCAACGCTGTTTATCTGCACTGCGCATTTTTCTCTGTTTCCTCTGCTGCTTATTTGCAAACTGTGCATTTGCAACGTTGAAAAATGTCACTGCATCTCTTGCTGCTCAGTTCACAAACATCCACATGTAGGCTCTGGAGTGTGTTTTGAGTGAAATTTTACGATGACTGCTCTGTAATCCCTTCTGTTGAGCTGGACTTGTGAGAACATTCCCTTACATCTCTACATCAAACAATAGAAACCACAACTTTATCACAAAGTATTGATTATTTGAATAATACAGCATTTTCAGATATAAAAAAATAGTGCAATGCAGGGTCTGTAGAAAGTACGCCCATTAACACAATCAATTAGTTATATATTACCACCTGAAAAATATACACAACCCCTCCAAGGTCCTTCTGATTACAACCTTAATTATTGTATAATAAGTCACTGAATACTTATAGACTGATATACTGGTACAGACTGTTGTATTTGAAGATCCTGATTAAAGTGCATTTACTTAACATTTGGACCAGGATGTTGAAAACTGTCAAGTATAGTTGCTGCGTGTGTTTTTTTCTTTTGTTGTGAAGATAATACAAAATAAAGGCTGGAGTGATTTCTGAAGCCAACACAATCTGCTTTGTCTGCCAAGTATGTGCACACATAGGAGGAATTTGACTCTGATGTTTTCCAATTTCTCTCTATGCACTTAAATGAACTGACAGCGAAAACAAGGACAACCGGCTGGACAGAAGTTAACAAACATTTGGCTGGTATTTACAGATGTGCATGTTATTTATTCACATTGAAAAAGAAAACAATACCTTTTTTTAGATAACGTGATTTTTTTTTTCTTTTTTCCCCCCTCAATACACCCGTACTTTTTGCAGACTTAAACATCCAGCTTCACAAAATATATTACCAGGGCTTCTGTCTGTCCTAAACATCTTATACGACACCCCAGGATGGCACACAAGTGACGAAACTTTTGTTTTCTCAGTCTAGATCTCAAGGTCAGGTTAAGCACCGTCCCACTGGTGCAGCCAAGGCTCCAAAAATATTTACTGCATCCCTCACACAGCATGACCCAGCCTTGATAGTCCTTCATTTTGTGTTTTGCCCATTTTTTTTTCAACCTGTAAGAGTATTGGTTGTGGATTGACCTTTGCCCTTGACTTTTAACGTCATGGAAATCGCCGACCCAGAGTTTGACTTTTTTAATTTGCAGAATCATATAACCACTACACTCCTCAGGATTGGAGCTGCCGAACAGATATGTTAAAGACAATAAATCTTTTATGCAAACAGGAAGCGTCTAATAGTTTGAGGGGTGGGGGGGGTGGGAAGGCCTGTAATGGGCCTCCAAGAGTCACATTGTTTAGGTCTAGGCTCCCCAAGGTTGCCTTTTTAAACTTACAAAGGGAGGGATGGGAAAATACTGAGGAGGATACAGAGGGAGGCTTGCTAGTTCCTCTTTTGTTAAAACCTCTTGCGGATATTTTAGGCACTTTATTAGATCTGTGAATGATAAAAAAGAATGGATTTGTACCTCCTTCCAGTCCTGTGAGGTTTATCAGGATGACATTTGAATTCAATAAAACAGTGAGCTGTCCTGCAGACATATTTTGCAAGCTTCCCTAAGGTACTTTCTCTTCAGCTTATGGACTAATGGAGGGAGGTAATGTTGCCTTCAAGCAAGGAAGTTGCACTCAAGGTTGGTTTCTCCTTATGAAAGAGATTTGTCACTAAATACAGACATCTTAGATTCCCATTGCAAGAGCGTAAACAAATTTATCTGTGTTATTTCATTCCAATCATCGTTGTCATACCATGTTTTAACTTGCCAGCAGTGGGAGCGTGAACTGTCACCGTCAGTGTGCGTTAAGTGTAAAAGTCAATCAATGTGCACACACGCATGTCCTCTTGTGAATGTGTGTTAGTGCGTAAGACAGACACGCACACACAAGTGCATTTAGGGTCTGGAACCTGTTCTTATCCCCTGCCAGGGTTTCCTTGTGTAAACAGCATGTGAACGGCACCGAGTTTTCTTTCTCACCCATGACCCTCTCTCTCTTGAGTAAGAGCTGGGACATATTCCCAGTGAGCTTGTGAGTAAAGACAGAATGTATTAAGATTTAAAATAAAAAAGGTCCTATACATTAGAATGAAAATAAACGAATTAAGAAGAAAACTGATGTACAAATAATACGTGTTAGATTACATTTAGCAACTCGACTGCTCTTTAAAAAGCACTTCTGTATGAATCAATCTCAGACGTTGTCTTCATTTGGTAAACTCACTTCCCCTTAAGCCCCCTCCAGCCAAGTCGTTCCTCTCCAGCTCTGCTGGGGAGTTCGGCTGCAGCTGAGTCAATAACTGTGGGGGCCCTCCACACCATATAAACACCCGTCCTCCGGGAAGAGGGTGACTCGCGCCATGCTGGCGATATTTTGTCGTGTTCTCGTCTCTGTAGTAACAAACAGATGAGTCGTCTGTGACAGATGCGTTTAGACTGCTCACTCTTTGACAACTCAGTCTTTTTTTCAAATACGGAGGTTGTCCTTTGTTCTAGGTTGATAAGTACTCACCTCCTGTAAGCTGTAAAGCCTCAAAGTACTTCACCCACTTCACATTTTCGGGTCTATACCAAATATTTTAAGTTCATAGAGTTCAAATATGCATTGTCATATGGGAAAAATTTAATGCTCAGAGGTTCTGGGAAAGCCATAGTCTTAGTTTGGTATTGGTATTGTGATGACCACTGCTTTTGCTAACGTAAGCTAAAGTGATGGAGAGGTCTCATCCAAAGTTACCAAACTGGTCGGCAGCAGACTCAGGGAGAGGTAGCTGTGCCTAAAGCCAATCGAAAAGCCCCTTTTGAAAATACTTTGGTTTCTTTTGGGATACTTTTAATTTTTACTGTAGCACCAGAATTTTGGTGCAATTAATTCAGGATTGACTGTGTTTAATCTCGCTCTTAGTGGCAACATGTTGGCTTTACTCTGAACGGTGATGAGAGAGTGAAAAGAGAGGTTGGGTGGTCGAAAGAGGACTTTTTATGGTGTGTTTTATTGATTTTGTACTGTATAAGTTTCCAGATCATGTGTTAAAAATTAGTATAGAGGATGCAATGCCTTTTGTTGTGCTGATGTGTCCTTTTGTGGACGAGAGAATTGTAAAGCCTATGTGACATCACCTGAAGGTTTGGCATAATGTGCTAAAATGAACAATCAAATAGGTCTGAGTTTATGTTTTAAAAAAAACAAAACAAACCCAACCACAACATTTGCACATTCACTTGAAAAAGTTTGTCAGCCCTTGTTTGGAGTTTGCCTGTCATATTAATATTGAAAAATCTTTTCATTAAACCAATCACAGGTTGGTCTTTAACAACTGCTTGTTTAAATCTGAGCAACTGTAATTTCAAGTACCGGAGAGAGGGTCATCCTCCATGTTTCAGCTACCCAGGACATGCAAAATAAAACACCTGCTCGGTATTCCATGAAACTGGTCTGCTGCTTCAGCCCTAGATCCTACACAATGGTCATACTCATATAATAATGTTGTTGTAGAGAGCTGGGTTACTGGTGTCCATCAGGGACTCATTTCCAGGAAAAGTGAGAGCGTTTTGATGAAATGATGAGAGATACCTGAATGTCAGGAAAGGAAGCTTTGCCGTAGTCTTTTTTTCCTTCCATTCTCTTTTGTACAGTTATTCTGTAAATCCAATAGAATTCGCTGCTTGAACATTTTCCTGTAATTCTTATATCTGTCCCATGTGTGTTACTTTTATTTGCTGCGACTCAGTAACTGGAGCCAATAATCTCTAACATGAACATTCTGTATTACTCAAACAGTTTTTAAACTGATTCTGGCATTAAGTGCAGACAACCAGACTCAAAATGGACTTAACTTGCATCTGTTAGTTTCTGTCTTTTCGTCATCAGGTTCCTGAATATTCTGGGTTGCTCAGTTCACTTGACCTAATGCAAGCAATGGGTCAAGAACTTTGTTCCAGCCAGCTCATGCTGTCCTCTTACCATCTCTCAAGTCCCATTTAGGTCACTCATTTGCAGATACCAGACGTGAGAAAATACATTTCTCTTGTTTTGACATGCATCTCGTCCTTGAGAATCCCCAGAGATGCAACAATACAATTCCCTCATGTGTCTTTTAAATGTTTCTACTGTGGATGAAGTTTCAAACATTCTGCAAAGCTTCGTCCCTCTTTTCCCATAATTTCCTGTTGAGGTGGCCCTGCTTCTGGAGTTCGTCTTGGCCCTGTTTTCAAAGATGTGCCAGTCGGTGGATGGCACAGATGTCTTGTCATCACTGGGAAGGAGGATTTTTTTTCACTTCCAGTTCTGGTGCTTGCATTTGGATACAGTGCCATCCCTCAAAACAAGGGATGGCACCACAACACTCTGGTTTCAGTCGATACTTCAGTTATCCGATATCAATCTGATACATATGTATATTTTTAAATAAGCCACAGAGGGGGTGAGAGAATGGATTGACCTTGTTTTGGACAATTTTTCATTTGTGCTTTTTGCCCAAACTTGACCATAAAGAGCCCCAAACCACAATTCATAATTTGTTTTGGGAAACAAAAAAGTTGTGGTTGTATTTGGGAATTGAATCCTCATTTCCTGCTGGGACATCTCCCACCACTTAAACATTACTTCTTCGCTCCAGACTTTATTGATATATATTTATATATTGACACCAAAAAGCAAACTGTTCACGGAATTAGTTAAATGTTCCATGTGTCTAACACAGATGGTGAAGCGTGTCTTTAAAGACCTATGGTGGGTGAGAAAGTGTTGCTATCTGACAAGCTTGGAGTGCTGTTGTTAACGTGGGACTGGAACATGTTGGGTTTTATCCCCTGCAATGAAACGAAGGGCACAAGGGAAAACTGAATCAACTTGTTTTATGGTGCAACGAGTGGTGAGAGTACAGCTTAGCGCAGAGGGTCGATAAGAAAGATTTAACTGTTCTCAAGAGAAACCATGCTTTGTTCCCATATAAGAAACCAATTTTAATCTTCTGTCACTTTTATACCTCAAGTTAAAAAACTAAAACTGCTATGTATCTGCATTTGCTGATATTTATTAGGTTGCGCAGTTTTAGTATTATTGTGTCTGTCGTGGAGGTAAATTCATGCACGTAGTGTAATGCAGTGAAAAGTTTTTCACAGATCACACTAATAAAATAAATCATGCAAGCAAAAATAAGCCCGTAAAAATTATAAAATAATCTAAGTGTCAGACAATATTAGACATGACGGAAACAAAGGCATCCAGATCAGCTTCACATCGGGTTGTCCCGCGAGACTTGCTTTGCAGCTTTGTTGGACTCCATAAGTCCAACGAACCCCTCCAGAAATTTGGAGTGCACCTGTATTCTGATCTTTATCGTAAAATGGTCCCAAGGATGAGATTGACAGCTTAAACCCTAGAACTTTTAAGCTATAATATGAAAACCTCTGATCCAAACAACAGCGCTGCACTTTATCTCACTCACTCACTCACTCACTCACTCACTCACTCACTCACTCACAAAGTACTTCCTATATTGCAAATATAAAGCCAGGCAATGGAGACAAAATTTAGTGTGTTTTCAGTGACAGCAATTAAATTTTTTACCTCAAATGCATCACAGTAATTGAAACTTGTCTGTGTTTTATTGGATATTTTACCTTCTGATAGTTAAAAATTTAACTTTATTAGGTCATGTTTCGGTGGCCTTTCATTTTTCTGTCGACGTTAAACAAAAACAATGAAGCAGATTTTGGCAAACATGGCGTCGGGATGAAGTGCAGGCCAAACGAGAATCATGCGTGATCATGCATCAGAATTATTCGATTTAGGGGTGATTTAGAATAGTGCCACCTCATGACAACAGGAAATGTCATGGGTTTTGTGAGGGATGGGTACTGAGGACTGGGAGTAATTGGTACCAGCATGTGATTCGGTCTGTGTTGTCTCACTGTGCTTCTTGTTTTCACAGTAACTTTGTGGTAAATAAGCAGCCTCTGGCCGTAGCCATCTTGGCCCCCTGCTCCAGATAACGCTCGTTTTCCCTTCGATGGTTGCTCTTATCATCTCTGGATCTTTCTCTTGCAAACAAATGTCTCTGAAAGCATATACTATAGTGCAATAATTCAGAAAACAGCCAAACTTCCCGAATGTGCTTGTGGCACTGGCAAAACTTTAAAAACGCATCAAGATCGGTGTCATTGAGAGGTCATATCAGGCTTTGAGTTGCCCAGTTGGTGGAAAAATAAAAAATAAACACTTTTTTTCCCCCACTGCAACAAACTGTTGAAACTGGAGTCTACATCTTTTCCAGCCTCACACAGATGTTGACCTTGTGGAGGCAGGAAGTGATATTTGCAACATAATGGTCTTATTTATCTGTTATCTAGCAGTCATGACCCTAACCATCCCTGATTGTGCTTGTAGCTTTAAATATGGATACTGAAATTTCCCTCTCTGAATAAAGTTATGTACACATGCTTGATGAAATTGTGTTAAACTGGAAAGCACTCAGAGATAACTAATTAACCACAGTTTCCATGATCACAATTTCTTTTCTAAAAGAAGAAATATTTGCTTTCATATTTTACACCATTATTGTTATGGATTGGAGTCCAGGGCTACTAAATTGGTCATGAGATGCATTTACTTTTCCCCTGGTAATCACAGAGGCATTCAGAGGCCCCCTTGGTGATCGTACTGTGTGTTTCTGAGGTCAGTTAACCCCTGCTGAGAGAGCTGGAGTGGATGGGAGGAGGCGTAGAGCTAGAGGAAATAACACAGCAGCGGGGTATCTCATGCCAATCAACATACAGCAAAGTGAGAAACATTAGCCAAAAGACTGCTGCAAAAGACTGCTTACTGATTTCCCAAGACTGTGTGGGTTGATGTTTTACCCTTGAGAGGAAAGAGTGGATAATGTTAGCTAGAGTCATGTAGTCTTACTGGAGTAAGGCTTCGGTTCAGTAGATATTTTATGCAATATATGGTACTGTTTATATTTCCATGGTCTTAAGCAGTACTGTATGCACTTGTTATTTTCTCTCTGTTGTTGCTGGCAGTATGAGATTTACCACAGTTGCCACATAATTGACACTTAGGGTCAAGGGTCAGAGTACTCCTACTCTGTATCGGCATGAGGACAGAGGAGGAGACTCACCACGAGGCAACTCCTAATGAAAGCCCTTCCGGGGAGCTCTGTAAATATTTTCATCTTCTCCCTCAGCCTGCTGATATACTAATTCCACACATTTTCCTAATTAATCACTGAAGAATGGGGCGAGGCTGAGACGGGAGGAACTGGATCGCTGGACACATGACTGTTGTTGGAAACCGTCCACATCAACACCTCATATGCAACTCTATCCTGGCCTCCACTTCATTTAAACTTGTGCACGGACAGGCAAAAATACCCTGAGTGTTTAAAATTACTTCCTTGCCACCAGAACTCCTGAATATATTGTAGGATTGACATCAAAAGTAGAATAAATCCTTCCAGGTGTAGGCCCCAAACGTTACCAGCTCCTTTTCCCTCCTATTTCTTTTTTTCTTCCAAATTTCCCTTTTCTGAACATCTGAAAAATGCATACAAATACAGAAGACATCACATCAGAATAAAATAGTGAAGGACTTTTTCCATTACTTCCTATCTTCATCCATGTTCTGGAGAGTACTGTCAAATTCATCCTGATTTAAAATCCTAAATATGAAATGTTTGGACCAGTGACGCGAGGCCTTGTTGATTTTGGAAGCAGATCTATTAACATATTTCCACATTTCAGCCTTACTTTACTTATAGTCATCTTTCATGAACCAAAAGTTAACCTATTACACCTTCATCAATTAAAAACAAACTAATTTATTAGAACAAGCTTCAACTGTCTGGCTGGGCTACTATGCTCTTCAGTTAGAAAGGGATTTGCTCCGGTTTGTTTTGGGGGAGAGCCTCCTTGAGGTGCAAAGTGTAGTGTAGATTTTGCTTGTGGCTGTTGAGGGAAAAAAACTCATGCTCAGAAATGACCAGACTCCTGTAGGCAGAGATCTCCAGTTTCGGGTATCAAAAGACGATTCACTAACTAGCTGGCCAACAAAGATGTCGTTAGCAATATATATTGGTTGCACTCGAGAGGGTGTTTAGTGTATTCCTCGAGCAGGCATTTATAATAATATAGTCTGCAGCCAGCTGTAAGTGGAATACAATGAAAGGAGCGCCACATGGGGAAGTATGACAGTTTACAAAAATGATGCTTTTCTCTTTAAAAAGATCCATACCTGGTCGGAAATGTGTCAGCCTAGACAAAGATCGAATCTTGGACAGGTGAGAAGCACCAGTCATGCTCAGGAAATGGTTGCATCTGTCTTTTCAAACTTTTATGGAGCGCAAGCTCCTTCAATCATCCCTATTATTTAAAAACCATTACATACTGTACTGAAGGCAGTAATACTGATTGATGAAGTAGAGTTTCCTCACGAATCTGCTGTCGGTTATGGAGTAATCCAAACCACAAATGGATTCCATGTGCGTGTTTAGCATACCTGAAGAAAAGTAAGTATTTAATAAGTATGCCATGAAAAGGTACAATCAAAGTTCAGAATTCAGGCGTGTTAAAACATAAAATCTGATGCATCCAAGCACATGCAAAACTAACATAACAGTTTCTAGATTCTCAAAGAACTGTCCATCATATTTATTTAATCACTTCTAATGGGCTTTGGGTGATGCTGGCAGATATTGGTCTTAGAGCTAGCGGAGTCCAAATCAGGTTAGCCCTTACACTGAATGTGGAGGAGGCCTGTAATTCTGGCCCCTGTTCCATTTCCCCTGGCTGCATTACCCACTTCTAACAAAGTTACGGCACACATCTCATTTTTCATTGAATTAAAAGGGCCATCGAGATTTGGACATGTGACACGGTGGTACATCAGTTCCCAAGATCATCAGCCCTACTGTTCACAACGCTCACTCTCACACTCCCTCTTTGTCGCCTTGACACATGCGTTCTCACTTTTTCCTCATATCTTGCGCTGGTCGGTAACCCCCTTAGAGCAGACAGCGCTCATTAACAGCCTGTTGTCTCGCCTTTTGTCGCAGGCTTAATTGCATTAGTAGGAGGACAACAGTGCTATCAATGACCGTTTGCAATGACTCAGACCAATTAAAACTATAACTCGGTAATGGAAAGTTGTGTCACCGACTTTTCTTAATTTTATGGGATTTACATTCACAGTTGCTATCAAACTAGCTTGATTAGACCATTGAATTACACCACTGCCATGATTCCAGTGTACAAGAACCATGGAGGAATCGATTTTATTGATGAGAGTTTGTGATTGTTTCCCCCTGTACAGCAGATATTCTGATTGAATTTCCATCTACTGTTCAGCAGGGATGCTGCTTATGAGCTTGTTTGGGATGTGACACTAAAGGTCAAAGACAACCTAAGAAAAATGGATAAGCACACTAACGTTTCTACTGGACAGTCAAAAAAATGCATTTTCTTCCATCCTTTCTTCCACCTGCAATGATGATCTTGATTTGACTTCCAGGTTTAATGCTGCTTAAGGACTCACAGAATGTGAGTCAAAGGCAAAGGCCAATCTGGAGCTGATTGACAAACATACATGTTAATTGACCACTAACTAGATGATGTAAGTTTTAGTCAAATTTCAGAATGGCCAAGAAGATGGAGTACTTGGATCTCCATCTTTTGAAAGTTAGGTCTGTCAATATTTGTGACCAGCCTGGACATGCTCTTTTCACTTTAAAACACAACGACAACATTGGAATGAAAATTTTGAGACGATTTAGTGATTCAGCAAGTCACGCACCATCACAGCACCTGCCATGCCACTTGTATAACTTATGCTTGAACGTCTAGACAGTTTTTGTCATCATCCAGAATACCTGGTGTGACACTTCATCAATTCGTTGTTAATGATAATAAAGATCAAATAAAAGTCAGTGTATCAAATGGCAAACATCCCGCTCACGTACTCTGAAACACAAACCCGACTGATTCCCCAAACATTCATTCAAAGACGGCAGTCGAAATTAAAACCATTTGTTATTCTACCCCTCATGGGTCACTTCCTTTTTTTTCGTAACATCTGTTTCATATTATATAGAACATAAGTAACACTCCCCAGGGCAAATTACGTTGAGAGAACTCTAAATAGTTTTGTTCCAGTGACATTTGAGGGACATCTTCCTATATTTCTCTCAGCAACTGATGTTTCGTTTCTGTCTTCACGACGTCTGCCATTAGTCAAAGAAAGATGCTAACTATTCAGGAGACAACATCTCCCTCTACGGTATAATCGGGATCCCTGGCCATCGCATTGCAAAAGCTCGGGATGTTTGAGGGAGTCAGTTTCTCATGCCTCTCTCCTGAGTAGGTTGTGCAGTGCAATTTGTTCAAAGGAAACATGTGGGTATGGAGTTCTTCTCATGCTCAACAAGCTGCGTGACAAATTCAGAATTGCAGAAAAAGCCAGAAGTCATGTGTGTTTTAATGCTTTACAGGAGATGAACGATGGATTTTTGATATTTCTCAGACTTTGCATTTGCCAATATCATTATTTAGTTCTGGGGTCACTTTTTCATCAGCTGGTTAAATATTTGGTGAAAAACACTTTTGTAATCCCACAGTTTTTTTTTGTTTAGTCCATGCTATAGCCCCAGGGAGGCCATCTGCTCCGACCATGCACACCATAATGAAGAAGACTCTGCTGACATCATCTCAAGGCCTTTTAAGTCAGACACGTGAAAGGGCCATACTGGGCTGTATTCCTGAATCTTTACATCCCTCCAACCCACTCACCTGGTGCCTGTGACTCACAGAAATTAGGGCAGGCAGGTTGTTAACGCATGTAACCAGGCTATGCTGATGTCACCGTAGAGGATGTGTATGGACACTCATCACTACAAAAACACTGCTTGTAGAGAAAGCAGCTTCTGTACTGGTCAATGGATTACGGGCCGCTAGATCACTTCCAGCCTTACCGTTGTGCTCACTTCCTCTGATAAGATATGTAATTTTCCAGCCACTCTGCGATGCAGGACATGGCTTCACTTCTGAAAGGAAAGTTAGGAACTTTTAACGCATTAAGGGAAAGGAGATTTTATGATTTTGTTCTGTTGAATCATTAGTTTTTGGATTGTTCATTCAGGCATGTGTCTGAAGTAAAACCGACCAGTCCTACTACTTTAACTACATGCTATTGTCTCACAAAGTTTCAACTTTGTCCCTTGCTGGGAACATGAATGAACAGCTGAGTGAGATTTCAAGGTATTGACTTACTTCAAATAACAACAACTCAGTAGTTCGTGAACAGTATTACGCAAACCCTATGAAAAATAAGAAAAAGGTCTCCTGCAAGTAAACTTAGTTATTTTTTTAGCTCATTTGAAACATTCTTACATGAGGAATCAATGCAAATTGGAGAATTTGATAACCTGTGTTAAGTGAAGTCATGAAATGTGCAGCACAGCTCACGCTGGTTTTAAGATTTGAATTGTATCAGTGCCATCTTGTGGTGTTTGGCTGTAACTTCATTCAAAGATAATTTAGAAGGAACTGAATAATCTGTGCTTTTGTTTGATTATTATTAGAGAGCTGGAAGGATGAGAGACATGCAGGGTCCTTTATAAGACATGTGACATGAAGGCAGACGTGTTTCAGATGAATTTATCCACACAGGGACACCCAAAACACTTCAAGTCAGGTGATGGCCATGAGTAGTATAGACTATCTCTAACATTTTGTAAATGTATTTTTTATAGAGTCACACCTTGTATTTTTTTTTTTTATGCAAATACAACATATTCCTATGCCTCCCTGCACCTTACAATGGCACAAAGGACGAAATGCTTGGTCATAATTTCAGTAAACCTTTTGATACAACCACAGAAGAATAAATGAAACTACAGCACGATTTCCTCCAGTACATGATTGCATATACGTATACCTGAACATGCACACCACGACAATCAGCCAGCAGTAGACATACTAAATTAGAAAGAGAATAAGGCATTACCATTCAATGTCTATTGGACTGAGTATCAATAGGAGCACCCATCCCAGAAAGACCCTCTCATTTGTAATTATAGCCATTAGTAGGTAAGATTTTTCATTTTTCCTCATCAAATATGTAATGAATGAATCAAAAAGCTTGTATTAATAAAAGTCTAGAACGCCATTAACATGAAAAAGGGGTAAAAAGGGCAGTTGAACGATAGGGGATGAATTGAAAATGTCTTTATAACAGGAGCAAATTACATATGAAAATAAATGATTAAAAGTATTGCCCTAATTCCAGGTATTTACCGGGATCTAAACTGTAAAACAATGGTAAAACCAAAGAGCACCTTCTTTACTTACTAATGAACTTCCCATGGATGTTGAACTCAACAATCATATCCTCTCAGTGCTCTGAGTTTTTCCTCCAACATTTGAATCTCTGCCTCTCTCTACTTGTCTGGGATTATTGAAATAGCAGTGACACACAAATGACCCCCTGTTCAGTTTACAGTGGTCAGCAATAAAAAAAAAAAAAAAAAAAAGCCGCAAAATCACTGAAAGTGTATGTGGCAATAACTATTGGAGTTTGACCACACCGCTGGAGTGCAGTTGATGTCTTGTAACATGCATTTAGAAGCTGAATGTTTGCAAGTCCCATGGTGAGAAGCTTGGGATGTTAACTCTGTGCATGCACACAAAGCACATCAACCAGCTAGCCTAGGGCAAAGGAAGCAAACATGCTGGAATACTTGAGTCAGTTTGCATCCCTAATGTCAGAGCAAAACGGTAGCCCCGGCGGTAACACTCAGCACTTGTATATTTATTTCAGTATTTTTGCCCCCTTCTAATCTCCTGCTCCTGAATTAATTACTCAATTAGCATAGTAAATTAGCAAAACAATTATGATGCATGGAAAACTTCCAGCACACACCATCACAGCCAGTCAGGGAAAATTAAGTGTAGTGGAGAGAGAGAAAAAAGAGGGATGAAAGCAGGCAGGGTGGCTTGGAAAGTGAAGGCAGAGAGTTTGTTGTGAAATAAAACATTTGAACAAACAGTCCTGCCAAATGAAATGTGATATCCTCCCCTCGGTGTGAGCTGTAATAAACAAATCTGTGCACATATATTTATTAGCGGCAACAATTAATTAGAAGGTTGCATGGAGCGTACAAAAAAATAAATGCTTTCCTTTTTGTTTTTCACTTTCCAATGCTCACAGGGTTTTCGCTGTGTAGCAAAGATTTTTGGCGCAGACACCTTTTTCATAATGTGATGTAATGCGCTTAAATGGAAAAAAGGGCATTTTCAGGGGAAAGTGCAAAGATTTCAATTGCATTTTCAATTGAAGAAAAAAAAACTATAATTAAAAGCTGTGACTAATGACCGTGTTTATTTTGACACCAAAACAACAAGAAATAATGTTTGAATTATGCCATCTTTCTGTACACATTCAATACATTATTTTTCTAATTTGATTATGAGTAGGGCTGTCAAACATTTAAAGTATTTGAGTTAATCGCACGGTCACCGACAATTAACTGGTTCTCCCTGCTGGTGTCCGGATTTTGAATGAAACACACAGAATAACTTTTAATGACCTCCTTCATAAGTTGTGTAAGTCTGGTCACTGAGTGCATGTTGATCTGGTGTTAAACTACCAAAATGTAGTCGTCTTAAAGTCTTTCTTATTTGATGATAATTGCCTTAACTCAGGAATGGCTGCAGCGTTGAAGTCAACACCTTGTAGTCTAATGTTTGGCTCACTATACTGACTGGTTAGAACGTTTTTGCACCAGCTCATGCATAATTATTACTTTATAAATGCATTTTGGATTCAGAGTGACTCACACTGAGTCCTTTTCCACTTGAATTATTTGAGAATCTGACAAAATTGACGAAGAAAGATGATATGTTTTCACTGTATGTTTAAGTGTTTGTCAGGTATGGAATGGTGGCATCGCAAATTTCCTTTGGAATTCTCAATGGCACAAGTTCCTCGTGAATATCACATAGCTCATTACGCTCCACTCAGTTTAGGTTCAGTGTGTAATTAGTTTAATGAGTGTTGTCCACTGAGAGTACTGTGAGGGGGACGCATCTCCGAAGCTAATGTATTTGCATGACAATATTAGAGGTGAGCAGATTGCACATCAGTCGAACAGTAGGCTACTCTCCTAAGTGTAATAAAAGATCCAAAAGTCATTGGTGGTTGCAGGGAGTGGACTAACATCGTGTACCACACAGCTCCCCTCTTTAATTGCATTTCATTGTTTGGCAAATATCTGCTTTAATTTGTCCAAGTTTGCTTTTTTTTTTTTTCCCCCATTAATTTTTTTAATCTGTTGCCGATGCAATCTGTTCAGCCTTGTCATGTAAATAAAAGCTGCAACTTGAAAAGGTTAAATTAAATTCAAAGCATCCCACTCAGGGCCGGCATGCATGATGCTTGGGCCTGGGACAGAATTATCTTCACGTGCCCCCTCCTCCGCCCCAATTAAAATAAAATTAAGCTTGACGGCACGCTTGGAATATCTAACTTGTAGACCTCCTACCTATGATCTGGCTCATCAAATAAGTTGTCTAGGGTATAGCACAAAGTGGTGGGATGCACATCAAAACCAACTGTAATAAGCAACACAATTCACCTGAGTTCTATAAATTATTTGGCTGTAAATGAGTGAGAATGACAACCTCGAGCCACATATTCAAACAGCAACACTCAGACACTTTTAAATGAGAAAATGAATGAGGGGTGCAATGTATTTGAACATGTTTAAATTTAACACGCAGACACCTTTTATATCTGCAGTTTTATACTGTGTTCAAGCAAAGTGGAAATTGATCAGGAATCTGATAAAGAATGGGATGGATGAGCAGAATCGATAACTGCATTGATGGCAATAATTCCCATCCCTACTCATGGCAACAAGACTCAACCAGTGTATTTTTTTGACAGAAAAATGAATGGATAGGACTCATGTCTGCCTCCTCCCTCCATGCTATGAATGATGGTTTAATAAAAAGAAGAAATGATGAGCTGGCATTTGGTTATCCCTGATGTATCCTCTTTTCTTTTTTTGTTTGTTTCTGACAGACTCGGCACCTTTTGGTGCATTGTTTGGTGGACGTATACTCAGTAGCCATGGGTCACTCATGATTGGTTAGCAATGACTGACACATGAGGAGACTGCACTTGTGATTGAATAGCTAGCTTCACATGATGAAAAACTCTCAGGCTGACGCAAGGCATTATGCAATTATATCATTACATTAATTGCAGCCTTTGCGATTGGCTAATCAGTTTTCCTCAAATTGCAATTTTAGTTTTAGAATTGATTATTGTTTAGCACTGGTTGCCAACATAAAGCTTTTGGTGTTATAGGGACACGCCACAGACTAATTTTGATCAAAATCATTGAATTCATGTGAAATGGTTGAAAGAAGACTGTTTCGACGTCCGGAAATCATCGTTATCCTATTTTCCTGTTGGGTATCCATGTGGCATCCACAATGGGCAGAACTCCCTGAATTCACGGAGTCTTCCAGTGCCAGCTTGCCAGGAGCAACAAATGCTTCAGAAATTGTTTAGTTCGTGCAAACAAGTGACTACTGGGAATTAGCTTGTAGAGTTAGCAAGCGATAGCCTCACTACAGTCTTTTGCAGAGGCCTTGCATCAGTCCCACTGTCCCACTACACGAGAACCAGGATGCATTTTGCTTCTTTGATGCTTGCTTGGCTGTCTGGTTTAAGAAATATTGCCACTCGACTCCCTCTGTTTTTTACTTTATGAGAATGTCTCCTTACAAATATGTGTGAAGTTTGATTTGGTATATGGAGAAATTAAAGTCAGACCACCCTTGAGCCATTTTGCAGTGTAACAGGGACAGGGGAATGAAAATGAATGATTTGATGGGAACGCATCATGTGTGAAAAGCAAGCAAGCAAGACACTTTCGTAAATCGTTTATTATATTATTTACGTGCTACTCTGAATATGTTGTAACACTCCTTTGGTTATCCACTGCCAAGACCCCAGGCCTGATCCCACTGACTACATCAAATGGCTGAAACAAGAACCTCTCTTGCACTTCCATGAAGTTGTTGTGTGTGTTAAAGGCTTGAAGCCTTTCCAGGGATAAAAGACTCACAGGGGAAATCAGTGGCCAGAGGGAAGAATAAATCAAATCAAAACGTATCAAGTGTGCCCTGCTCCGCACAGGATGCTCAATATTGTCAAGTATCTAAAGGAGTTGATACACTGCAAATATTATATGGGAATTATACAAAAACAGACAGTGAGAACCTTTTATCATTAATAGGTTTTTACCACAGTGCCTTGTTGAACTTACCTGATGTTTTTGTGTTTTTTGAGAGGCCGAGTGTTGAATTCCTGCAGGACAAAATAGGAACAAGGAGTGTATCGGGGGAAAAAACAACTTATTACAATAACAAATGACTACAAACAGTCAAATAGCGGAAAAAAGACAGGATGACTGTAATTCAAAACCAATCTCTCTTACTAAACTGTGTTTTCCACTCAAGATTGCAAATTCAACGGCCTTCTCTTGCTCTTTTTTTTTTTTGTTCCTGGAAGGAAAGTCAGCAGTCGGAACGTCACCAGTCTTCGCCTGTCAAGGCTGTCACAGCTGGACTCCGCTTGTGAGTTGATTAAAATAGGAGAGTCCAAAGCTAATTAAAAAGCTCTTCCCTTTTAATGTGAGAGTGTTAAATAAAGGAGCGGGAGAGGGGATATAAACAGCCTCCTGACAGATCGTTCATTTGCAGAAGCTCCGGGCTCCCTGTTGGCTTGAGCAGAGTGTGTGAGGAGAGTGTTGATTTGGAGTAGAAATTCCAGTGTCAAAGATCACCTTTATGAAGTCACTGCACCAGTCTTTGAGTGTCCATCCACAGCATATGTCTGTGTGTATGTGAGTGTTTGTTTTTGTTTTTTTTTTCAATTCCGTTCAGTTTTCTGGCATTCAACTATTCTGTTTATATTATAGTCCCTCCTGTTCTCCCCACATTGAAAACAGGGGAGGGGGATGTAACAACTTTCCTGTTTGCGTTGCTTCTCCTTGCTCAAAGGGCAGGTAAAGTCTTCAGCTTGAATTTTGTGTTTATTTTGCTGCGGCTGCTGCTGTTGATAGAGCTCCCCCTGGAGGTTTAGATGGTGACGTGGATTTGGAGGGGAGGTCAGAAAGTATTTTCCAGTTGAGACTTACAGTAGTCATTGAGTCTTGGTGTTCTACTGTAGTTCTTCCAGCTCTCACTCAGTCATATCAACATGAAATGTTGGGAGGTAACGTCTTTGGAGGAGACCACATTTCAAGGTACCTCCTATTTCTTTAGTTGTGTTTAAAAAAAAATCAATAAATCAGTGCTGTCTCATGCCGAGACTTGAACCACATACTTCTCAAACCGGAGTATGTCCTAGAAGTGCTAGACATTGCAATTTTTAGCACCTCAAGTAGCACAAGTAAGTTGAACCTTAATGTTGTTCGTTGCATTTTCAAGTTTCCATTTTTATCCATTTTTATCCATTTCTGACAGTTCTGCACAACTTTAATTTTTCATTGGACGTGGTACACCAAAGAAAATTTCATTTTGAACAAAATAACAGTCTTCCATTTGTTGAAGAGGGGGGACAAGCAGATGTTTTTGGGTTTTCCAGGTTATTGTGTCCTCTAGGCAATGTCGGCCCGCAGGAGACATGCCACGTTGCACACACTTCCTGTGTAAGTGTTGTATGGCTGGATCCCACCCAGTAGTCTGAAAAGTAAACAGTTCTTTATTGAGAAAAAAAAGTAAAACTCTTCATAGTAAAGAAATATTTTCAAATGATAAATCTCAGTCCTCATACCTTCAAAGCTATGCAACAAAGACAATATTGTTTTGAATATAAGAAAAAGCGAACAACTGAAACTCCAGCCTGCAGTTGCATAAATAAAGCTGGCCTTAAAAAACAGAGGTCCTTTAGAGCTTTGTGTGGCCACTGAGTTTTATGATCCTAATTCTTTCACATATAATGCCAACAGAAATATGGCACTTCACAGTGGGATGCTCCACGGAGGGCCGTTAAGGCCGAGGCTCGGCAGCAACAGGTTCAGATACACAACTTTTACGGCAGGCCCTATGAATTTTTCCCATCAGTGACTTCCCGGCATGTTTGGGTGTGAGCAAAAGACACATACAGCGTATCCTTTACAAATCTGGATTTCTGCAGCTGATGTGAGATGATTTAGAGCTTAAACACAGGGGAGAATACCCACTCGGATAGTGAATCTATCTAGAATTCTCACTGCAACAAGTCCTCCATCCCATACAGCTATGTAAGTCGTTTGTTCCCACCCTGTCACGCAACACATTTTAATGACGGTGTGGTTAGGATCAGGCACCAAAACACTTGGTTAGAGTTCTCGGAAAAGATTATGGTTTGGATTCATGTGAGCAGTATTTTGACGGAAGCAACACTCACCATGGCGACACGGAATCAACAGTCAGCCCCCGCTGCAGCTGGACAGTATCCACTCCCCATCAGCAATCGTACGCTATCCAAATATCCTGTCTGAAAAACAACCGCAAAACGTTCGTAACCGTCAAAAAAAGTTTGTTTCCTGAGTTACCTTCAATCTATACATCCTCTGCTCTTTCCACCTCCATACATGGATTCCTTCTACTTTTATTGGAGCCGTATGACTTTTCACTTTCATATGTTCAAAGCTACTTCAGCCACTAGATGGCGTCTGTCATCTGAACAAGAATAGAGGTCATATTTATCACTTTTGTTTATCGGCTTTTCTTTGGGAAAGGGCAGACTGAGATTTTGTATTAATGTTAATCTTGCTGATGTGTAATACAGACCATTAAACCAAAGGCTTGCTATTTCTCAAAGGGTGACTGATTCGGTACCTTGCCTTCGTAAAGCTGCAAATCATTGGTTATTAGCACCTTGGTATTTACACACTTCAAAGTTTCAAAACTAGCATGAACCAATTTACCAAAATGAGGTTTAACTCAATTTGCCTGTTACTTTTTAGTTTAATCCTTCAGCATGCTGACATTTTTCTGCTTGGAGATTTACTTATTTGGTTCTGAAAATTTGGAATTGAAGGCCTAGACATCTTTTGGAAAAGTGTTGAAGTAATTCAAGCCGGTGCCATAAAAGTTTCGACATTACATCCATGTATGATTGAGTTATATTTCATGAGCCAGCCTAGAGAGTATCTCAAAAGTGGTCCCTCTGCTCTGATTGACGGAATACCCTCTTGATACAGTAACGACAAAAACATCGCTGGTGCTTAATGGGTTGAATGTTTATGTTTGACAGAAGACAAGAAGGTAAAGACATTTCGGTTCAGTAGATTATATAAACAAGACATATTGTGCCAAAGCAACACTTTTACAAACTAAGATTGATATGCTCTCTCTAAAATCTTTCAAGTTCTTCCAGACAACCTCAAAGTCGATCATGCACAACGGAAAAAAAAAATAAAAATCAGTTGACTATATCTTCATAAGCCTTTGGCAACAACACTGTGGTGGGTGATTCAGAAACATGTGCTGCCATTTTATCATGCCGAGGGCCAAGTTTTGGAGCCTTAAACACCCCGCCAAGGCTTGATAAATCTGGCTTGAAAAATCTCATTTGCAGAGAGTTAAGCATCTGCAACAATATTTATCTTCTTCCCTGTCCAAGGGTAATGGGTTAGGCAGGATGGATGAGGGCACAGTCCTCTTGCCTTCAGGTGCAGCGATCTCACAGAGGACCCGTAGACAGGCTGCTTATGACGAAGCAAAAGGAAACACATCAACTCCCTCAGTAAACATATCACCACGGTTGAACAATTGGCTATTAGCATAATTAGCCGGCTTGATCTTACACATTTTTATGTAAGAGTGTGTGTACATGTGAGTGTTTTGTTCCACAGCAATTAAACTCATCTAATTTCCAGAAGAACAAACATTCTTTGGTGGCTAGGGGAAAGCTTGAGGGCGCACAAACTTCAGGAAAAAAATAAAGTCCTTGGTGGCACCAAGTCTTGTCTGATGATGTTTGCTAATTATGCAGCTAAGCACTTCCTGGAAAAACACAAAACGTAATAGGCAAAGGTCTGTGCCTGAAGCTTATCAAGTAACAAACAGGCAACCCTATCTGGATGTGGCCTTTAGTGTCTGCAGAGCAGGAGTTGGGGAGATGAAGAAAAAAAGAACAAGAAAACAAAAATTCTAAAGGTCGATTTCCAGTGAAGGACTTTGTCTCAGATGTGATTAACATTTTGATTTAGGACACTATCTCGTAAATAAGCTGGCAATTAGTTTATTTGTCTATCATGTGATAGTAATGACTCTCATTAGCATGATGTGACCTCCTCTAATCTGTTGCCTCACAGACTCTTGACTGAATTTCTTGGTGAACGGATGTCTGATGGCTGCTGGTGTGGACACGTTGATAGAACACACACACACAAGTCTAATGTCAATGGAAGTGTTGCTATGAAGTCAGGGCTTCAGTTATCTGTTTCATTTCTGCAACATTCATTGGATTTTTCTCTCATCATCCTTTTTTTGTGAGGGGGGTGTTCTCTCATCTGCAGAAAGAATACTTGCTATGTTCTTCAATATCAAGTGCCCTCGAACTGATTTCTGTTGCTCTCCAAATCAACTTGGAGATATGTGTCCTTTCATTTTTGTTGTTCTCACTTCTGTGACTATTTGATACTGTTTTCCTCTGCTGAAAAAGAAAAAGTAAATGGCAAAAGCAGAATTGGCCATATAACAATCACGAGCAAAATGTCTTTTTCACACTATCGGGTCTCAGTAAGAGTTAACAAGAGAGAACATACAGGAAAATATGGACTCTTGAGATGGTAGGCCAGGAAAACCACGGGGTAGTAAGATGTGTGAAATGTTCTTCCCTCAGCGAGAGCCGCAGATGTGAAAATACGGCCTGTTTTTACAGCGCCTTGACTTTGTTGGTGAATTTTGATGTAGATTGCAGTGGCGATTGCCTTACATTTGAGGAATAGCTTTGATGCATCCGCTCGCTGGCTTGTATCACTCCTTCAGATTTCCTCTAAAGCTACCTGAACCCTGGGTGTGATATCATATGCCTATCTGTTACGTTCCCAGCGATAAATACATATTTAAATTTCAGGCAATGGTGACACTGTGTATACATTTTAAAATCAGTGTGCATAGCGTAGTGGGGATATAAAAGTCACACACTAAAGACGTCTTTGCTGTGTGTGCTATATGTCACTGAATGCTTTAGGGTGACAAGCTGCAATTAACCGTGTGAGTGAAAAGACATTTATAAGCATTTGATATCTCATGAATTTATTTTACTAGAGAGGTGAAAGCTTTTAAAGTTGGGTTTACACTCTCAAAGTCTTCAGAATTGTAGGGGGGGGGGGGTAAGAAATAAAACTGGGTACATTTTGCAACCATATGCTGTTGAAGGGCGGCTGTGGATGGAGGTTTTACTTGAAGCGATATCTGACAGCATTCCCATGAGAAAGTGAGAGATCACTACATAATAATTCTTTGTGGAACTCCACTGCTGATCTTCTCTGAAACAGACGCCGGACCCATGGAAAAAAAAAAATCCCCATAGGTTCACGTCAAGACAAAATATTACTATCAGATCTCTTTAGCGTTTCACTCTGTTTCAGTTTGTCTGTCCGTACCACTGTTAGATCTTCGAAACAGTCCTTTTTTAATACTTTTTTTTTTTTAAAGCAGCTGTGGACACGGAGCAGAAGGCAGTGCAATAAAACTGTTGCTCCAGTAAATGTCCTTGCTACTAAATGGTCAGGATTACAAATAACAAAGGTCATAAATGTGTATATAGAGATCATCAAATCATAAACCAACTGACAAGTCCCAAAGGAGAAAAACTTGACTTTTTTTTCTCAGAATTTTCCACCTCTTCAGTAGATGATTGAAACCAAGACGCCCTTTTGTTGTCGATAATAAAGACCTTATAGATACTCGAAAATATTCTGAAAACCTTTATGGCACTTGTTTCTTTTCAAAGATGACAATCGGAGATTTGTTTTCATATCCTTTGTTTTCATATCCTTGAAACATCGTCTGTCTCACGCTGGCAAAGAGACCCATACAGTTCAAACCATGACACCACAACCACCAGTATGCCAGTCTACTGTATGTAAAACAGCAATCCGTCATTTTAGACAAGGCGCCGACAAAAGAAACCACTAAATAAAAACACCCCGATCAAAATATCCCGCCATGTTCCGCTTAGATAAAACAGTATTCAGTCGCTGCAATAAAATAACTAATAAATAGCTGATTGGAAACAGTTGAGCCAGAGAGAGAGAGCGAGAGAAAGCGAGGGAAAAAAAAAAGGTGTCTCTACTTCAAAAGTCCTGATTATTGGACATGTTTGCGTTGGCCCCAAGTTGGTGTCCGGATCATCATCCATGAACATCAAAGATGTCTCGCTCCAGCTGAGGTGTTTATCTGCGTCCAAGTCTTGAAGCCACCCAGCCAAGAGGAACAATAGTGTTTTCTCACCATCTGTGTCCCATGCTCGCTTACTGTACCCCCTTTAAAAAAAAACGGCCAGTATCCCAGAGTTCATAGTTAGTGCAGCCATTAAACATGCCTGCGCCGAGAAAACTTATGTCCATGTCGTCGTTGCAGGGGAAAGCTGAAAGTTTCTCTTCTATAACTGCTTTGAGCAAAAAGAAAAGAAAGCTTCCTCATGTTTGACTCCCAACTATGTTTCCAGATGTGCCAGGGGTCAGAGGTTAAAGATAAAAGTACCAGGATGTGGCGTACCCCCAGCTAGAAGCCAGTTGCAGTGTGTGCATTCCACACTGGAGGGGGGCAATGAGCAGAGTGCCTTGTGTTTCTTCTTTTCCACCGCTCGCAGTCAGAGGCCTCATTTTGCGGTAGTGAATTATGACACCGCAAGTTATTCTTGCTTGCTACTTTGGCAATGTTTACCGATGGCACTGAGGCAAAATGACGGCCGCGGTAAACAGATCCGGGAAGGGGAAAAAACAAAAAAACAAAAACGAGTTGGGAAGTTGACTTTGGTCTTTGCTGCAGTGCAGGTCTTGGACTTGTCCTTGACCATCTCTACAGGGAGCTACTGGAAGTGTCATCCATATTTTTCTTTCCAGAGAAAATGAAATCATTTATTACAACATTCTTGATTAGATATTCTGCAAAGGAAGTGCAAGATGAAGCAGGGCCAAGGCGCAATTGACTGATAGCTCTGGCTAAGGATGGGCCTTTTCACCCCCTGCCTGGTGTGGAGCAGCAATAGAGCCATCACGAGTTATGTATAAGAATCTATTACATCAATCCAAGACTGTCTCCTGGAAATTGGGCTAATTTCACAAAAAACTGCTAATACGATTATTTCAAGTGTGTCAGAGGCTTAATAAGTGTGAAAATTGGCCTGTCATATAAGACCTGAGAGTGCTGGTAAATTGCATGATTACAGTCGCAAAGCCTCGGCCTCCCGTATTGTTTCTTTACATATCGTAATCTGCAAAATGAAAACGGACTGGACAACTTCATTAGAATTCTAAAAGAAAGTGGGTAACATTAATATGACAGAGACAACTTTATTGTGGTATTATGGGAATAATGAGCTTTAGAGGAAGATTACACGTCCCTTGAGATAGCTTCTTTTATTATTAGGCTCTGAGAGTTGGCTCCAAAAAATTGTTTTATTACCTTGAGAGCCTCTGGCAGCTATGAGCTGAACGGTCCTGCAGACGGGAGACTGGAGCACCGTCACTTTCTGAAAGGGGGGGCAAAGTAACATAAGATACTCAACCAAGATGACATGCAGATACTGTAAACTCTTCAAGCTGACATTTCCTGTTCGATGAAGTATAGGGTTAAATATTGTTTTATGGCTTTAAAAAGGTGGAATATGTGCAGCTGAGGGTTGTGTTTGACGAGGAGCCTGCAGGGCCACTAGATGGAGTCAGATCCTACAGGAGAGCTTTGGGACCCTGTGCAGAAACAAGACAATAACGGCTGAAGTGAAGCACAGGACAGACACACAACCCCTTCATGTGCTGAGAGTTTTTCTCCTGCAAGGAGACCAGTGCACAATCTTCCAGCGGCCTGGTCGTATTTAGCAACCTAGGAGCGTGTGTGATGTATAAATAGACATACATTACCTCGGGAGCTGCTACTTTTATTAAAACAACAACAACAAAAATGCTAATCACGTCGAGAGCATCCCTCAGCTTTCAGCCTCTGTCTGATACAGTGAGCTAATTACCCACGCTAGTGTTTGGATTATCAACACAGCTACATGTAAGTCGACTCGGTGTGACTTCGGGTAGGATTGTTCTTACTTTTAAATATTAGAAAGTGAACAGCAAAGACCTGTGAATCTGACTTTACACCTGAGTCAAACACATTTTAACTCCTTCCGGATTTACAGGTCGCACTCATTTTTCTTTTTATTTTAACAAAGGCGGTTTTTAATGTGGCAGGACTTTTCTGTGAGATGAATCTTGAAATCATTAATCATGATTCAGGTGATTTTTTTTCCACTTTTTGCAAGAAGGTGGCATAGATGGAGAAAGGAAAGAAGGGGAAGAAAAGGACTCAAATACATCATGAAATGGGCTGACGGCATGCCTTACTGTGTGATATGATAATGCAGAAAGAGAAGCATGTCCCAGCCTCTAATGGAGAGAAAATTATATAGTTCGATACATTGATAAGAGGAAAGTGACACGCTTTTTTTTAATCATCTCTCTGCTTTGAATTCAAGAGAAGCATTTTAGTGTTAATGGTGGATAAAAGCAGAATTATTGTAATTGGAAAGCATTACCAGAGCAGTTCTATATAAAAACTGCAGTACATCCTGTTTCAAAAAGAATAATACAAATTATAATATATAAAAAATTAAAGCCTTAGCTCGATTGCTTTCCAGACATTGATTTGAATGTGATGTTTGTCTTCATATGTCACACTCCAGAATTTGATTCACTGTCTCGACACAGTGTATTGTGCCATTCCAATTTTTAAGTGCCAGTCCCAGGGGAAGTATATGTAAGCTTCTCAGTCAACAGATGTTTAATGCTGTGAAACGCAAGAAAATATCACCATTTCTCTTGATCTCTCTCGTGAATTGGCGCCGTTTAGCATGTAGCAGTCGTGACAGGTAATTGACTCGAGAATCCATTGAGAAGTATTTGTGTCATGGTAAATAATGCATTGTTTTTGCAGCTTTATGAATATTCATAGTTTATGTTGATTGAAAGCAACTCAACAAATGCTTTTAGATGGACTTTAGTTAGATTTTCCACTTAGAACTCCTATAGACAAAGAGGTTTAAGACTTTTATTTGCGAAAAGGAAAAAAAAAATATCAGCATCCATTTTCTGTTCAGGCATGGCGCATCTGTTCAATAGAAAGTCAGCTTTGCCAGCTGATACATTTAAAACGCTGCGATGAATTAACCATTGTTGTTCGACCATCTCATTTACGTCGTGCTTTCAGCTCAAACTTCTAATTCTCTTTATACCCTGAAATATTAAAAGCCGTAATATGTCATCTGTCATGGCTGTCATTTATCATCGTAGCTGCAGCGTGTCCTGTGGGCCCTTTTGGGGAAAAAAAGATTCCCCTCAAATTACTTTATATTAAATTGCACGCGTTTGTTCCGATTTATATGCCTGTCCTTCCATTTTCTTTCTCACACAGCTCCATTAGCAGCTGCCTTTCCTGAATCTGGAAGCTTCCATGCCTTCAAAAACCACCTAACATCCCTGTTTCTGTCTGGCTCAGACAGCTGAGCTGATTAAGAAGTTGCCTTTTTGTACACTAATGTAATCCGCTCCACCATTTTTGTTTTTGGGCCATTGTTTTATTTCAAGTTTCGCCTGCTTCCCCTTTGATGGAAGTCACGCTTATTCTGATTTTCCTTTTGGGAAAAGCTATTTAGTCTTACAACGTATGATGGATCTGATTAGTCATTCAGGCCGGCCTCTGCTTTTATGCTTACATTAACTAACACAAAGAGCCCCCCTACAGGTTAAAGTTTAAATGTGGATTAGCAGATAAAGCAACTCCTGATTAGGTTACTGTGGGGCTTAGAGGGGGGAAAAATGGATTTTCCCTGCACATTATTTCACAAACATCTTCACTCTCCCTTTCTTTTCTTCTCGGGCTTCATCCTCATGCTCCCACTCCCAGCATGGATATCTATTTTGGTGCAAAATCTTTGAACAATTATGCAAATGCATGTAAGGCAATGCACAATACAGTATGGAAATGGCTTGGAGAGAAAATGGACTCATTAAGGACAGATGGCGTGAGTGCAAAAAGCCATTTGTTATAGATTCAGTAAGACGTTTCAGACAGTGTCAGAACCTGAGAGGCATCAGATATGTTTCCCCCCCCCCCCTTCACACCAACACTATTTGTTGTGGTGGTGTAGTTCTTGATTATTTCAGTGTGTTGATGATTATAGATGAGCGACTTCTAAAAGAAGATGACTTTTCTTAATGCGTTATGAATGTTGCATCTCGATACGCATTCTACTCAGCTGCTGTGAATTTTCTATTCTGTTTAAGCAGCAACATTTAATCATCTCGCTGGATTTGTTTTTACTGTTGAGCGAAATGAAATCAATCGATCAGAGCTTTTCTAATTTACAAAGTGTGTACGTTTGATCAAAGTAGCTGTCTGTTAAATATGGGAGCGTGTATTGTGATAAGATCAGAGGCCAAAATGAATAGAAATGAGGGCCGCCGTCATGATGTAAGCGTTTGAAATTACACGCTCCGCATGCATGACTTCTGCACTGATATTACATACATTTCATCGTCCCCTCACACAATACGAATGGCACTGCACGTAAAGTAGAATGCTTGCAAGATTAGATTCCATATTTTTGAATCCGGCTTCAAAATGCATGCGAGACACATAAAGCAAGCCTTGTTCCCCCACCCCCCCAATTAAGAAAATTAAGTCTTTTTTCTCTCATGGCTACTCAGGATAAGATAAGTTAACACAGGGGGAGGAAAATAAAAAATGATTTCAAACATAGATCAGGCGCTGGAGTCTATTGCAGATGGTAGTGTAAACGCCGCAGCGTGAACGCAGGATTGACTCTGAAGACCTGAATGTGTCTGGGGGGGTGTGATAGGTGGAGAAATGGGGGCTCAACGTAGCCACTGTTTATTTGGCCCTCTGTGGGCTCACCCAGCACCACTGTCTGGGCCTTTGATGTCACAGAGGTTATTGTTGACGACTGGCTGCTGTCTGCCTCAATATTCATCTGAGCTTCACATGGAACACAGGAGAGAGAGGCAAAGGCTGCCATTTATTTCTACACTAATTTTCCTTTGTGATGGATGGCTTTCTCATTGTGTCATTTGCGCCTTTGAAAAATGCTCCTTGAAGCAGAAGAAATTACCATCTTCCCAATCATAAAATCAAGCCCAGTTGTGCTTGTGAGAACAAACGCTCATGTGTAGGACACTGTAGACTCGAAACATGAGTGTGTTGTGATAAAAGAGGCATTCATGGCCCTAAATTAACTGTTGAAATACATTTGTTGAAATAAATGTGAATTACTGCAGATCAACGCCTTTGATATTTGACAGAGTTCAATTATATCTCTGAAAAAAAGTTTCCCCTTTGTTTGGCTTTAATACAGTTTATCAGTCAACAAGAAAAAGCACATACTTGTAAGTCCCTCAGTGTGGTATGAATCAAGTTGATGGTGCTAAAAACTTCTATACTATCTTTACACAAAGTAAGTCCCTTATATCTCTAATTCTTAACTTTTTTTCCAGCTGGAAATACGAAATTGTGACATTTTACTGTTGAGTGTTCAGCTGCAAATCAAAAATACTTCATCATCAAAGTCTGTCACGAAAAACAAATCCTACCAAAAAAGTCACAGAACAAGTGAATAAAGGCCATCAAAGCCTTTCATAGTCAGGACTTTCTCTTTGTTGTATTCAGGTTGTCTTTTGTCCGTCCTTCAACTATTGTGACAGAACACAGAGACTTCTAAAGGCCAAAGTTTCTTATTAAATTAATTCTGGGTGAGATGAACAGAGAGCTGAATAGAATCATTAAACTTCACCAGTTATAGGAATGCATGTGCTGCGCCGCCGTCTGCCACAAGATGAAAAGCTGCGCGTTTTCATGCCCCTTCAAAACCTTTAACTTGCCATGAAAAGATATGACATCAATCCTGGCAAAAAAAAAAAAAAACACCCAAAAACACACACACACACACACACGAGGGAAATGAATGATACCATTGTGGTCTCTAAACATCAATCATGCTCAATACTTAAGAAAAACAATGAATTTTTTGTTTGCATTTCAGAGGTGACAAACAACACTTGTGACTGGCTTAACATTGTCAATTCCCATTACTCAAAAAAAAAAAAAAAAAAAAACCTGAAGCAAATCAGAATTAAACTGTGGCTCTGTTGCTAGGCAGCTGAGTTCTCTTGACATGGTGGTTAGTTTTTCTTTCACTGCTTGACAAGAGCGAAGTGAAAGGAGTTTAGAAAAACTTGCTTAAGGCGCTCAGAGGAAGGGGATAATTGGAGTCTGTGGATTGTGTAGTGGCTCTTGTGTGGAAACTTCCAGAGCTGGAGACAGAGAGAGTCGGACGCAACAAAATTTTAACTCTTGTACACAAACTTGACCCCGGGACTACTGCGGGGGTTTTCACACTTAATTTGCAGAGTGTTTTGCCCCAGTGTGGCCCAGGGCCCAGTGTCAACGCCGCGGTGTGTGCTACGAAATGGGCGAAGGAGAGCGAGTTCTCAACATTTTGGAGGGGCAAAGTGTCTTCGTTGCTTTGTCAAACACAATCAAATGAGGTCATCTTGATATTGTAGCCTTGGTCCATTTTTATTAGTCTGTCTCTTGAAATAGAAGCTCGTTAAGTAAACAATGAAATAGGGGGTCTATGCTTTTAATGACCTGCAGAGAAGCCCAGCCTGTGAAAGTGCACACCCAGTTTAAGAGGGAACCAATTAATGCTGGATTAACATTCATGGTTATTTACAGTTGCTTTTGTGCTTGTTTCTGCTCTCCGACTTCCACACAGAGGAGAGAGCGAGAGCGGGAGAGAGGGAGGGAGAGGGAGCGCAGAGGGGACTCAGGAGAATGGGGGGTTGTTTGGACGCAAGAGGAGCAGTGAGGTGGCTGGGTCCATTGTGAGGACACCACCTCTCTCATTATGCCCTCTCAATCAACACTCCTGCTCACAGGAAGCCCCTGTAAAGCCCATCTGCCATAGCTAATCTACAGGCAGCCCCGCGCTTGCGTCTGGGCCTGCTACCCTCAGCCGCATTATTCTCAGATCCAAGGCTTCGCCGGGGATCAGCCAAAGCCCATTAAAGTAAATAATAGCCAGAAATGACAGGCTTAGCAAGGATTGGGGAGGAAGTTGAAGACCAGTTTGAGCTGTGAGCTCTGATTAATAGAGAAAAGCATTTTGGGGGAGAGAGCGAGAGAGAGAGGGAGTTAGATGGAAAGAGAAAGTGAGGGAGAGAATGGAGGGGAAGAAAATGACCTTAGTCCACTGCAAAGAATTCCTCAACCTCTGGGTTGTTAGGACTAGTGCTACCATCTGAAGCATTAGCAATCCTTCAGCTACTTTTACTTTGATGAAGCTCAAACAGGATGGGGTGATGGTGCGGAGAGGGGGAGAGAAAGGGAGGGGATGATGGGGGGGCATCAAGAGTCAGTCCTCAGGGGTGAAGAAAACAAAGTTGTGGGTACACATAGCATTAAGAACACAGAAGATCTATTATTTTTGAGCTGGTACTCCTGGTTCAACTTGCTATAGCGGTTATAAAGGGCCGAAAACATTAGTCGAAAATAAATTAGTACAGTTTTAATGATCTATGAATCAGTCAACAATCTGGTATTTAAAAGCAGTTTGACTTGTTTTTTGCAGATGTTTGTTTGAGAAAAAACAAATTAAGCGATTAGCCGGAAAAATGATGGGAAGCTTAATTGACAATGAAAATAATCGTTATTTGTAGATGAAATACAAATTGTTATTGTGTAGTTTTACTACAATAAAATGCAGTTGATGATGAAGGAGAAGGTGCAAGAGTGAAAAGAATCAGTTTCCAAAAAAAAAAACAACAACCCATTATTCTTGGATGAACTCAATATCTAATCTAACATATTTGTGTTTTTGCGCAATCGTGTGTGTGTGTGTGTGTGTGTGTGTGTGTGTGTGTGTGTGTGTTTTCTGGAGTTCTTTCATTATCTGTAGTGGAAGTAAGCCTGTTGGCGAGTGTGAATGGGCTACTTTGTCATGGTCAGCTTAAGGTTAAACAATTAAAGCTCCTCCCTTGAGTCAAGTTAGTGTCAAGTTAGGCACGGAAATCAGTGGCCGAGTTAGTAAAAAGGAGTAAATAAACTGACCTGGGTAATAGTTAACTGACCCGCCTGACACCCTAAGGCGTCACGCCAAGAGATCACAACAGATCAAATCCAGCGCAATGTTCCGAAAAAGTAGTTTTAACTTGAAATTCAACAGAAAGTCCAGGGTAAAAAGCAAAAATTAAAACATCCATTATACCACAAGCTGTGACTGACTGGGTGGAGGATGTTTTCCTGTTCTGAAAGGATAGATAACACCTATCACAGGAGTGTTTGCCCTATCCATACTTGAATGTTTATTGCCACACACACACACACACACATACACACACACACACACACACACACACACACACACACACACACACACACACAAAAAGCTTATTCCACTTTGTGCTTGAGCTCAGCCCAGGATTTAACATGATTTGTCACTGGGCCGACTGTGGAGACGATCTAAGCAAGATTATGTGGAGCAGTTCCACCTCTGCTTAACTACTGTAAAAATTGCTTATACGCCTGTGAAGGAATTGGAATGCATTCAGGAAGCGAATGATCAGGCTTGTAGTCAGTCGGGCTGTTTCTTATGGGATCCCCTGATTGGATGGATGCCCCAGACAGCCTGAGTGCAGGAAGAAACAAGTTAGCGCTGCATGAAAGGTACGCTCACTCCTCTCAGAATATTGTCCATTGATCTATCAGTTACTGGAATCTTCAAAACGTTGGAGACGAGTGAGAAGAAAGACTCGCGGACAACTCAGTCTCAGAGATGTAATGAAGAATTTAAGATCCTGCGAATGTTTTATTGACAAGAGACACACAAAGATATGATACATAGAAACTGACAAGGCCTCTGGGGAAACACTTAAGGTTCCTTAAAGAAGTGTTTAATGGTATCGATTTTTATTGTTCAGTGAACAGTGTGAAGCCTTTGACTGTTTTATTGAACGGATTTAGACACATGCTCTTAAACACAGAGAGGAAGGAGACTTTCCAGTTCTTAGATTTAATCCATCAGCCAATGTGTGCATTGAATTTTAATAAGCCTTCCATCTCTACACAGCTGTGCTCGCTTTTCAGACGCTGCCGTTCTGCTTATTTTACAGTCGCTGCTTCCTCCGACTGCATCTTATATCACAGTCCCCCCTGTGCTGGATGTGGTTTGTTTCCCACTAATGCGACAGATGTTAGGACCTCAGCAGCCAGTAGAGGCCTCTCATGTCTTATACAACCCCTCGATAGAAGGCAAAGAGTTGCATTTTAAATAGAAATCTAAGAATGCTGTGATGTAACGTTGCACAAGTGCAGCACACAACTGTAGAAAAAGGCATCAAACATGATATTTTTAAAGAGCATCAAAGACTGCGGATGTTTACAGGCTTGTTTGTATTTTTAAAAGGCACCTTCTTCTTTTTTTTCTCCAGCTCTTTCCAAGGCCTCTTATTTCCCCCCTTCTGTCCAGCCTGATCTGTCCTCTTCACATGGCTGAATACTCATCCTTGACCGGCTGGTCTAAATGAACCCTGCTCTCCTCATATACTACAAAGGTGCCACTGTGTGGTGTCACCCAGGCTTTCTTCCCAGGAGACGGTGTGATTTCTATATCTGTTGTCATGGTGATGTAGTGAGCAAGGAGGAAAAATGGAGCTCTAACCTCTGGCTTCAACTGGCTTCCAGGCCAGACGGTTCATTCAGGAGGGTGGGTGGGTGCAGTGGGGGGCAAAACAGGAAACTGCACCAACTGTTTGGATGCTGACGATCGTGCCACTTGTAAAGGTGAAACAGGGACATCGTGGTGCTGTGTGTCACGCAATCATGAGGTCATACGGAGGTCAAATACTCGCCAAATACTGAAGTTATTTTTAACAGAACTCAGGCATGAGTCTTGGAAGTAAACAGTATTTCATGGAGGCTAACAGTGAGAGGATTGCCCTCAACAACCCCTGTCAGACACACCTGATACTCCACTGAATCAAATGATTCCTATCTGACTTCTTAAATGGCAGGGTAAGAAAGGGGGGATGGGTGTAGCATTTCATTTACCAAAAAAAAAAACAAACAAACAAAAAAACCTCCACAATTTAAGAAGGCTGGGAGGCAAAATGAAGACACTGGCATTGTTAAAATCAAATCTGGGATGGCTCGCATGCGCTCCCTCCTAATGACGAGGGAGTGCCATGGCCAGTCGAGAGGAAGAGAACACCATTTTCTATTCATTTGGCAGCGTGCCCAGATCTCATTCAACCACAAAGTCTTCTCAATCCAAACTTAATCCCAGCCAATTAAAAAATGGCGCTGCTTTCCTCCTTCGCTGTTACGCTGATGAGGTTCATCACCAGGAAGGTAGAGGTTCTTGGTTTTTTTTTTTTTTAGTTTTTTTTTTTTAAGGCAGAAAATATGGGAGAATTTTACAAGGCTGTAAGGGGAAAATATTTATCATTTCAATATTTGCGTCAAATGGGGGGAGTCACTTAAGGCTGTTAAACGGTAATGCGCTGTAATGTAATGACACACTTGAAAAGGGATTGATCTAAGAGGAGAAATGAATATTTATCAATGTGGAAAAGAATGCTTTGTGTTTTTCCTGGTCTCCTAGGGGGAAGGTGTGAAATCTAATAAAGCCATTCTCAGGAGGGGTGGCTTTGATCAGAGATTCTCTAAACAAGCAGCAAGTCCCAAGTGAACACAAGATCTATACGATCCAACACGTGCTATCTTTACATCTCAACTTCTGTTTTTGCTAAAAGAGAGTGTTGTATTGGAAACAGCTGAACCATTTCAATTTTGCCCGAGGCAGTGTTCTCAAAGAAGTGTCGAGATGCACCGTATGTCAGACATATTTTCCCAAAAGTCTCTCCAAATATTCCTCCCCTATTTCCTTTTTTCCCAGTGTAACTTCCCAAGGTGCAAATGGGCTATTTTTCTGGAAATCTGTTTTTATGTTAATGAAGCCACTTGTGTATTATTTATTTTCTATCTTAAACAAAGTGTTAAATGCATTCACATCTTAGTAATGAAACACATATAAATGTGTACGTAGAGGTAGCATTTCCCCATTAACAGTATATGAGTCATGTACCAATTACTGAAAATATATATTCGTAGAAAAATTATTGAAGTCAAAATGAGTGGTGCCCCAAACCAGGAATATAAAATCAACACTCCCATACCTACCTTAAGTGTCATCACTGCACCGTTGTCTAAAATGAACACCCCAAAAAACACACTTGTCATATTCTGAGTGCTAACATATGGAGGTACTGATAATTTACACAGGAAGCCAATTATTAAATCTGAGAAAGGACAAGTCAGGGTTAAAAGAGGAGTTAAAAATAGCCGAGACAGCAGCGAGGCTTGAATGTGTGATGTAGCAGAAGTGCACTGACATAGTTGATACCATGATGCTGAGTGTTGGCTGATGCTCCATGCAGTGTCACTGTGTGTCTTACTGTGGCTCCTCTCACACTCTAGAAGGTCACACAGGAACCAACTGGCAGGGTCACAAACAGTTTGGGCCAATCTCTTAATATAGTCACAGGGCTTTCATACTATTAGTTGCAGTACTTAAGAAAAAAAAATCTAGTATGAAGGGTGCCTGACTTGTTCAGTTTGGCATTTTTGTTTCGCCTTAACTTATTTTATGGTTGTAACTTACAAATTCTACCCATGAGCTGGGATAGAGATATTTCACATGGGAACCAATTGAGTACTTGGAATTTGGCACTGGTACTCATCTGTTGGTGTACACTATTTCTCTTGTGACAAAAATGTATTTTTCTGATTTTGAGTTTCAAACTTATCAATATCCACGTGTATTGCTAAAGGTAGCAGCAGTTACTGCCATCAACCATGTACTGAGGGAATCAGTCTTCAACTTTTAGATATATTTTGTCCTTGGCCAGGTGTTCCTTTAGGTTCAGTCTGTTGTTACAAATATTGAGCATGGTCAGTGTCATGTTTTTTGGCTCGCCGTTGTAGGAATGGCACCACTTGGATCTTTCTTTCTCTAATGTTTACTATCACGCCCAGATGCAATCTCAGGTTCTGAAATTTGTTAGCTGACAAAATGACACGGAAACTATGAGGCTGATTGATTTTCTGTGATTGAGAGGTGTAACATGGCCCTAGCAAAGCCGCATCATGGGAGGCATGAAGAATGAACTTTCATTTTGTGTTGACTTTGGTGGCCCCTGATGCCAAAAGCAGCAGTGTTTACCAGAATGAAGACTGCATTTCTCATTAGCCACCTGATGTCAACAAACAATCAAGATCTGCCTGGCCAGAGCACAAGCGTTCATTTTGGAAGCAAGATGGTCTGAGTGTGTTTTAATTTGCATGATGCATAACACAGAGATAACGTAAAGTGACAATGTAAGACCAATAACGGATATGATGTTGGTGCAACTTCTAAAATTAAAGCTAGTAAACATTGAGTTGGTGCCATTACATATAATGCTGCAAGCAACAGCAGAGCCTCTGTTGCTTATCATTTGGTTTTGTCTGATTTTGCAAAGAAACTGACTGTAACACTGGCTCTTAGAAGCACTACATACAGTTGTAGTGGGAGTTAGTAGGTCACACAGAAGTATCAGAAATTAATTGAGCCAGCTACATAATCAGTTAAAATGTCCTCGTAGTTACTTAAACAGCGGACAAACCACGTTTTGTAACATTTGCCAAGGTCTTCACGCTCTTGGTCAGTGAGATTACACATAAACTACCAATTAGATTTCCGTTAATGGCCCAGGGAAGAACATGGCAATCTTTGCGGCAATCAACTCAACTCAAATCGATCAGCTCTTTAATGGCACAACAGGATGTTTACACTTTTACAAGTACTCAACCTCAAGGATTCAAGCATGCAGGTTGTATGGCTGTACCATTGATTCAATTGAAAGTATTATTGGTGCCTCAGGCATTATTTATACACAATTCCACAAAGCAGCTGGTTATTGATTTTTTTTGTTGCTAATTGTCTCTCAGCCTCCTATGTGATGTATTTAAGCATCTTGGCTGTCCATAATCCAAAGTTATTCAAAATAAATGATTAAAAAACACAGGTCATTTGCAAAATTCCCATTGGGGAAAAAAAAACAAACCTGGATGAAGCTAAAGTATGACACTTCTTGTTTATTAAGCACACAAGAAATGACATTCCTCAACATGTCAGTGGGATTGTTATTTAAAACAATTGTGCAAAAGTTGTGTTGCTGTTAAGAAAGGGAGTAACACACCCAAAACTGCTAAAGGACACGTTCCACTGGGATAGCCATGCAACCGTGTGACAGGGCAAACACACTTAACTAACAACTTCCTTCACATTGGATGCACTTTGACAAACCGCCGTGCTCCTCTGCGCTTACGCCATGTGCCTGAGCATTAACACTAACCCTGTGGTATGGTCGGCTGGACAGGCACTTGACTGATGGCTCTATTAGAGCCCCCCACCACGTCACCTAGTCCTATCCTGGGCCTTTTTCTGGACTGGATGTGCTGCTGACAATGCACTGATGGGCTAAGGGGAAGAATAAATGGAGGGTCTAAACACACCAACAACCACATTCAGAGAAGCGCCAATAGAGCAACACACATAAAAACAGACTCATGGGTGTGAAGGAAGATACATGGACATGGCCATGCACGCGCGCGCACACACACACCCACACACACATATGCACTCACACTCACACACAAGAAGCATATAAGGAAGTAGAAGGGATTTAGCCATGCTTCACCTTTTGTACTCAGTTGGAACAATGGCTTACACAAATACAACACACAGCTGATCTGCACCCCTCCGATTCCGCCTCTTCGGTGGCTTGTTCCTGGGACCACCATGAAACATGGAGGCCACTGAAAGGCTGGCTCTTGATAATCAGCTCTGAAGGGGGTGGAAAATACAATTCATATCTCCACTCTTCTTGCGAAAGCAACCACTGGAGCAGGAAATGACAGTGGATGTTTTAATCTTCAAACGGTGAGCACCACTCTCCCTCAGGCTAAATTGAAGAATCTGCTCAAATGTGACGGCGCTGCCATAGCCGTTTGAGCAGCCTGCTCGCTAAGACACCCCCCCCCACACACACACACACCTTTTTTTTTTAAATGTTGAGAAAATTAGATGTAATCCTTGTATACAAATGGTATCATATTCCTCTAAAAATGTTGACACAGAATTTCCTTTATTTTTGCTCATCTCACAGATATTCACAAGCTTGTCCGTGTGAGACTGTGAGGCAGCGCTCCTTGGTTAAGACAGGCAGACAGTGCTGTCTCTTGAGGCCCAGGTCGGCACTACCCTCCTGGGTGACACTATAAACACCTCGCCCCCGTGGCACCTGTCATCCACGGCTGCCTGCTCTCTTCCAACAGGACTCATAGGGAATTTGCAAGGTGGAGAAATGACATGACAAACAATTATATCCCAACACCTATCGATGAGTATGTTGCACCCTGTATTCCAGTCCTAAAAAATAATGCGGAATACTTCGCTTCTACAGCACATAGCCCGGAGATAGTGGAAAACTAATAAAGAGGCTAGTAGAGAAAAAGTATAACAGGTGACATGCAACCAAATGGAGTGTCTCTGGTCCAAATTCGAATGGAAATTAGCTCAATTTATCAATGTCAATAGCTGTAGCATTCCCAGGATAGAGAGACATGCATATTAATTGAAAATAATCAGATTACACCACTAGAGTTTGACATTTTGAAATGGGCACTTTATCTTCAGGTCTGGAGAGATGCAAGATTGTCTATGTACAAATCAGAGAACACTGCTTAATTGCATGTTATCACCCTATGATTGCCTTGGCATTATATAAAACAGTGTGGTAATTACTCCACAGATAGTGATGTAAATAGCCTCAGGCTGCTGTTCCCTTAAGAGGAACTGGAGAGAGGGCATAGTGCTGAATATCTGGGCCAAGAGGTAGCACAATTAGAGGTGTAGGTGATTCGCTACATCACAAAGGTGTTAGCAGAAACATATATTTGACAGCAACATTCACACTTGGCTGTGAACACTTAAACAGTATCTGTTTCGAAAAGGAGGTAAAACCATGAATCTATAGGATGACGTATGAGCGCTTGATGGAGAAGAATGTAAGTGGCCCTCATGGTGTCACTGCCGCCCAGCTCAGTGAACAGATGCACCATGGGCCAGCTGGAGGTCCCCTCCCTCCACAGAGGCCCCCAAACCCCTGAGGAAACACAGCTCTGAGGGCTGCCGTCATATGTTTTCAACGTTTGTACAACGGCTGATAAATGTAATGTAAAAGGGGCTTTGTGTGCGGGGGGCAGTGGGGGTTGACTGTGATTGCTGGTAATAACTGACTAATAGAATAAAGCAATAACGCACAGCCTCAGGGTGAAAGCTCCGTACCGACAATTTCATACGGCAGATTTATCATCGTGTGGAAATTAGCATTTCAGTCTGTTCACTTTCCCATCTGAAGGAGCTCCATCGCGAGGCTGCGCCGGTCCTGAAAAGATATCTGTCTGCCGACTTCAGGTGTTTTTTGCCACAGTGTTTCACAAGTCTTCTCACTTTCTGCTGAGACAGAAAAGACTAGCTCTCAGCTGGCTCTAGTTTTGCAGGCACTTATGCTGTTTAAAATACAATTAACTGTCATGAAATGTATCACTGCAAAACTGTATCCTGGCTCCAACACAGTTAATGTGGCTGCATGTGTGATTAATTAAAAAAAAAAAAAAAAAAAAAAAAGGCCATGTTGTGTGCCTACCACAGTAACCTTGACCTTTGACCACCAAACTCTTTTCAGTTTATCCTCAAGTCTTAGAGGATGTTCGTGCCAAATTTGAAGAAATTTCATCAAGGCATGTCTGAGATGCTACTTTCATGTGAGATATGTGACCTTGACCTTTTGACCTTTGACAACCACGCTCTTTTCAGTTCATCCTCAAGTCTTCACGGACATTTGTGCCAGATTTTCTCTCAAGGGTATTCCAGAGATACAAGGTCTGTCCCTGGTGTGGTGGCTTGAAAACTTGGTTAGAACTGCTCTATGTTTATCGTTTTATTTCTATTTTTCCAGCAAAATTCCTTCCTGAACACGCCCACTGAAGTGAGATTTTGTAAGGATTGTATTTTTAAGTCTTAAAACAAGTTACAGGACCTAAGCTTAAATGTGATTAAAACTGCCAGGATTTCTGATGTTGTAAAATTTCCATAAAAACCATGGCACTGATTGTTGTTGTGTTGGATTAACTTAAGCATCAAAAACCACATACTCTGTATTTTTGCTTCTCACTTTTGATGTACTTCTCGTGTCAGAAATGCAAGCAAAGAGGTAGAAGGGATTATTCTTGTCTTCAAGTGAGGTTACTTTGCTCCTCAATAGCAGAGTCAGCGAGTGACAGAATAAGCAAATGGTACTGGGCGTATAATTTTCCTTACAATGTTCTGGAGGCCTATGATTAGAATATTAATTAGGCCCATCTATGATGGTCAGATAATAACAATGTCAGAGCCCTGAATGGATTCTGTGACCTGTAAAAGGCCTATTCACAGTCTCCAGTCTGCCGTAGTTCATTCTTTTGGCCACAGGCTGCAGACTTTTTCACACCCTTTTTTAAACATTCTGATTGTCCCTTGCTGAAACACCATGAAGGAAGTATGTAGGAGGAAGGAAGTAATACCATTTAAACTGCACGTCTTATGTCAAAGTTGAATACCCCACACAAAAATACATTTTCTGAGAAGTTGCTAATTAACTACCCCCCCACCCCCGCCCCCCAAAAAAGAGAGGACTTTGCACGTCTGGGCTTTAATTACATGACACGGATCACTTGTCCTTCTGATGCATTCAGTCCAAAAAAACTCATCATTTCATATCAGAACTGAATGTTATTGTAGAGAAAAGCAGCTGCAAGAATAAAAATGATCTTATGTAACTTCTCGTATTGTAGCTCAGTTACAAATTACCATCACATAAGAGCGACATGGAGCCGGAACACTGCATGATGCTGATTTAATAGTCTTGCTATAAGGAATATCCCTTGTTTGCCCTATTAATGTGAGAACATTACTCAAGTTGTGTCTCCTGAGACGTCTGTGGGATGCTTCTGTTCCGATGACAGGATGCCTCAGTCAGGGAGTCCAAAGACATTCGCTGTACTGGCTACTTACAACATTTAAGAACATTGCCAATAAAAACATGACATGCTCACACTGACTAGAAAGAAGGGTTTCAAGGGTCAGCGGGTTCATTGTATGTATTATTGTTAGGTCTCCTGAGAGAAGGCAGGATAAGCATTTTGGGATTTGTTTTCCTGAGCAAAGTGACGACATCCAGTGAAACGAGCTTGGTCAAACATCTTAATCCATATGTAATTAGCGAGAGAGTTTTCCTGGAGTCAAAGGATTTATATTACCACAAGATGTGTTTTTGCTATTCTTGCAGTAAATGAGTTCCACATATGCATTTGTTCCTCTGAAGTTCGAATGAGCAGTTTCATTCGTCACGTTTACTTACTTCTGATAGATTTTATACATTCACATCAGCTACACATCTGTCATCAAACAGGTTGCGTCACCTGCCACAGCCAAGAGATGATGCTGAAACTTGTTCCTTTCAAATGCAGTACCTTTTTTTTTTTTTTGGATCAAATTTTCAGAAAGTCATCCAAATGAAATGCCATTTCATTTCTTTCAACATTGGGTCTTTACATTCAAATATGGAGTATCACCAAGACACCTTAATCTCTGCGCATCCTTCTTACAAGCAAAAGGTAATTAAATTTTATAATGTATGCGTTAGATCCTGGCTACGTCCAAAGTTTCCATCTCCTATTTGTTGCCTTTTTATTTGCTGGATCAGGCAAATGGCTGCGATATCCACTCAGTCACTTTCTCCTTGCCTCTTTGCAAATTATTTTGTATTTTTCGCTGTATTTGTTGTCAACAAATATAACAACTGGTTATAAATACAATGGCATCAATAAATTGTTGCAGGTTTAGAATATTTAAAAAAAATTTTAATTTCATTTTTACATCCAAAGATAAAACCTGTTACGTCCAACAGTCCAAAACCCGGAGCTGTTTTTATTAATTGGAACTGGAGTAAGAATATTAGTTAGAATTGAAAGGCTGGAACTAAATCATCTTTTTTGTTTTCAAATATCACTTTAAATTTGTCATTTTGAAATACTTTATTGTGATTTGAGTAATCTATTTATTATTATGTTATTAACTACTCTCCTTTTTTAGGAAGCATGACCAAATGTTCAACGCCTCAAAGCCAAACTTCATTTTTAAAAAAGAAAAGAAGCAGATAGAAGTGCTAGATACACATTTACAGTAGTAACAGATAAGAGCTCTGAGCTAAATAACTCCCCTGTGGAGTGTTGAGCATAAATCAACCCATCATCCCCCTAAAAATTCAATCTATCTGAATCAGCTCAAAGAGGCATTTTGTCTCCTCATTTCAGGAACAGTTAGTGTTGTGTTAGAATTAGTGGGCTGGCAGGCATGTGGCTAGTGGCAGTAGACTGCAGTGAATGAGTTAAATCAGCCCCTTGTGAACTCAACCCTGTGTCGTCACGAGAGGAAAGAGGCCAAAGACTCACGCAATGAGGGTAATCCAACAGTGAGCCGGAGGGCAACGCTGCTTCCCGCTGGTCGCAGAAAGGCTCAAATAACTCCCATGTGCACCCAAGGAGAGCAGAGGACAGGCATACATCAGAGGGAGGAGCGGCAGGTTGAAGGAGTGTGGCTTCATCCCTGAGTTGTAGAGAGATGTTCCAATTGCAGCACCCACCTAGTTGCTTTAGTGTCATCAATCCTGCCAATAGAGGAGTCACTGACTGTTAGCGGTGATGGCTTTGTGGGCTGTTGGCTGTCACCAAGATAGGTTACCATGACGCAACAGTAGCTCTCTTGTAACCAATGTCACTTTATGTGTTATATCAACACCTTTATTGTTTTCGCATGATTTACCCATTTTTTCTATATCGGCTTATATTTTACAGAGACGGCTTGTCAATACTAGTGTCACAGAGAATTAAATGCATTTGTCAAATTTTTTTTATCAGATTGCAATAAAAACCTAACCGTACTTTATATTGTATTGATATCATCTAAAACCTTGTTATTTTCTGGTACTTTTAATGGATTCTTACTGACTACCTGCTCGGTGCTCTCAGATTCAACATTGCCTGTAAAATTTTTGTTGCAGAAAGGTTAATGTATCTCTTCACAACAAAAAGTCAGTCAAAACTGAAATCTTTTCTTTCAAGCAGTCAAGTGTATCGCCATGCCAGGCCAAATGTTCTACGTGGATTATTTATGCATATGAGGTATCGTTGAACCCTTCAGAAAGGGTTGCGTGATCCTTTGGAAGATTTAATCAATCTCTACATTGATGATACGATGTGTTATGTGCAGCAGAGAGAATTAGTTTCTTGCATAGAACATCACTAATTGTTATATAATAATGAGAGTTGGCCTATAACCGAAGAAATCAACATAAAGAATAACAGAGACCAATCAAATAGGTAACACAATGAGATTTTGGTAAAAAAAAAAAGATTCTGCTATTAAGTGTCCAACATTTGAACGTTGGAGAAGATACTAAGTTTCAGCTGCGGCTAATTGAAATTTAGGTGGTGCGTGTTTGCATTATATCCAGTTACTGTATTGGAAGTATTATCATTTTTGTAGTCCAACTGATACTTACTGTTTGGCATGGGTGCTATTTGAGCGGGTGTTATTGCTGCTTTTCAACACGCACCCACCGAAAGACATTAGCGCTTTTATGTAGGATTGTAAAATATTCCGACCATAGCACTAAAATTGTCAGGTTACCCAGAGGGCTTGTAATTTATCTAATAATGTGAGATCTGCAGCATCTGCTATGAGCCAATATGATCTTTGTCAAGCCTTCTGAATTATGTATCAGGCCCAGACGCTCAAAAACGTTACACACTGAAGAATTTTACCTTCACGCTCTCGTTTAGTGACACGACGCATGTTATCACAACTATCTATTGCTCCTTTTCCACAGCCTGTTAAAGGATGGATTTAGAAAATGCATGAGCTTGTGCTTTTGTAGCGCTTTCAGTAAGGGTTCAACCATTTATAGTTGTGTAGCATTTTTCTTCAAAGCAGCGTAAATCATGAGAACAACGTATTGGTAGCATAGCTCACGCTAGACGATGACAGTGTGTACCGCTCATTTGAAGAACCCTGGATTACTACATAAATCCACACACTGGGGTGGCATCACGCCTGGCGATGCTCGGTTCTGTGTAAACAAACAAAGCCTGGTCATGGTGTGGTCACTTTTATGGCAGTGGAGTGTGTAAAAGTGGCTTGTATCCACTAATTACCCCATGCGCTAGATTCTAATAATCTTGGATTTTGTGGTGAAGTCTCTGCAGACTAATTAATCTGAACTGACTGTTTCTCCAAGCTGCTTTTCCTTTCACTAATGAAAGACAAGGGCCGGTCAAACTGGGACTCACACTGCTGCCAACATTAAAATAGAAGCCTTCAGCAGTCTGTCTGTGGTGTGGCGGGGGTTGGAGGGGTGATTGCTCCGACCAGCAGCCACCACCTGCTTTGCTTGTTCACGCTGTCATTGGTGCCCCCCCCTTTTTTTTTGGTGCGTGCAGAGTCTTTAAGAGTTTAGCTATGCCTTTGATGTGTTCTTTGATTTTTAGAATATGCAGAGGATCAATAAGGAGAAGGAACTTCAAAGCTCTGCCAGCTCTCACCTGCTGCTGGTCACCAATTCTGAAGTGTTTCCAATCAGGTACGGAGACTAAACAAACAGACGGAGAGAGGGGGGGTGCTTCAAGATCAGGATCAATAAATCTAATACCGCGCATTGAGAAATTTGGCAGCATGATCAGACTGCGCTAAATGTTTTAGTCACTTGAGGTTGCTTTCATTTGAAATGTCTTTTGCGTGTAATGACTCAAGGAAAAGGAGCTGCAGTAAATTTCAAAGTGGGAAAAAAATTGCTTTCATAAATATCATTTTTATGAGCCAAAATGTATGCTTATAATTCCTCTGTAGAAACACTCACTCACTTCAAAGTATTGAGATTAATGCGTAATAATCTTGAAAGAGCCATAACTGTTTAATAACTCACTCAGATGTCTCTAATATGTCACTCAAGCCTCAAACACTGAACATTTGATAATAATGATTTTTTTGCCACCCCCCCCCCCCATACAAATCTAGTAACCTAAGTGGCAGCAAAGTTCAAAGAAGCAGATTGTAAAGCATGTTATGGAAATAAACCCGGGGCTGATTATCCTTTAAATCTCAGGCCGACCCAACCACCCCCCCTTAAAAAAAAAAAAAAGCTGTCATGATGAAATGACTATCCCTTATTACATTCTTCTCCCTTAATCCTCCTCAATTTATTGGAGGGGGGTTGCCTCTGCACAACAATGCCAAAACTCATTTCCATGGGAGCCCACTCGGCATGGTGTCCATGAAGGCAGAGACAACTGATTTCCTATGCAAAAGGGTCCTTTTGAAATGGAGGGGAAAAGGAGACAACTGATTCTTTTATTCCAAATGACTTCAGTATATTGTTTAAGGGGGCTGGAGCCAGCATGACTTCTGCCTACACTCTTAAATTCAGCTGATGCAGGTGCGTGGCTAATCGCAGGTGTGGCACTGGACCAGCCTCCACCTTGCTGTGTTCTCGTACACACACACACACACACACACACACACACACACACACACACACACACACACACACACACACACACACACACACGCAGAGGCTCCCGACACTTGTCTTTGTGTATTAGCCAGGTACTGGAAGAATAGATCAGCAAGCACCACATTTGCATTTGGCCATTCAAACTCTGCTGTACGTCTGAGAGAAACTGAAGGGCTCTATTCAGAAATCTTAATAGTCTAGTGGATATCACAGTGTGGGAAAGCCATAAGAACAAACTTTCAATGTGAAGAGAGTTTACAAAAGCCTCACTGTGTAACTGTTAGCTTATTGTCCCTGAAATTCAGTTTATCTCCACAAGGACAGGCTGTAATGTGGCTAACACCATCGAGTCCTCATCCAACAGCAAATTTGGAAGAACAAATCTCCTAATGAAAACATTTCCTTTCTCTCAGTTAAACACCAATTTTTTTTTTACTGTTCCCAACGTTTTAATTTTTGTTCGATAACATAATTTCTCCACCCTCGAACCCTCTCGTCTTGTTCAATTACGCTTTCAAGAAAGTGTGATGTGTGAAACCGTTTAAAAAAAAAAAGAAAGAAATGAAACCTTTCTTTCCAAATCCCAAATGAGAGGAAATCACTCATCAAGTGATTATGAAACTGTTGGCATTATAGAAATCAAAGTGAAAGAATAGAGTCAGGAGGAAAAGAGGGAGGGGGTTGGCAATTTGTTCTCAATGGACAGCGGATGAAGAGGTGGCAAGTTGAAGTCTCCAATCTGAAGGGTCTCCTTGTAAAGCTAATTCCAGTTAATGGCTAGGGAACACGGCTGCGCTAACCCACTGTATCTGACATCCTGGCTCCAGGTAATCAGACTGACATTAATGCAGCCTCCAAAAGAGACACCTCGTCATCAAGAATTTTCCTCATTGGCACCGAAAATGCCAGGCTGCACACCTCTGACTGCGTGGCCCCCACATCTATTAACCTTATTGATTTGGAGTCCCGCTGAGCCCCTCCAGAGCTCCCGCCCCCCCGCTGCTGGACTGAAGTGGATCAATCCTTTCGCCAGGGGCCACAACTCGATAACAACCCAGTGCTCACAGTCTGCTGTTTACAATCTGAAATGAATACACACCTAGATGCTGCTCTGTATATTCACTGCTCATCTTCTGATGCGTCGGAGGATAGTAGAAAAGTTCATGTGAAAAAGACACAAAAAAAATAGAAGCTAGTTTAAGTTTAAACAACTTTAAACTGAAACTCATCTGTTGGTGCTGTTTTTCATAAAAATCCACTTTTTATACACTGGTGCAGCTCAGGGAGTGCTGTATATGAACCACTGGTGCTGCCACCATGATCGTTAAAAAAAAAAATTGCCTGTTCATTGATTTTTTTCAATGTAGTTAATTTTCACTGACAAAGTACCCTTCACAGTAAATATTCTGCATCTCACACTTAAGGCAGTCAGTGTACTCTGCCCCACAACTGCACACTAAAAAGTTTAATCAATGCAAATTACTTTTAGCATCCTACTTAAATTTTTTTTTTTTTAAACATTTTACCACTGTTACAAAAACTGTGGAAGATTATGGTTCATATTTTCTGTAGTGGACATGAATGCATTACTCTTTCATCGATTTTTTTTTTTCTTCTCCAGAAACATAGAACAAAATTCGGAGTTGCATTGTGTACCATTACCCCAACATGGCTACCGGTCCCTTTAACAATGCTTTTTCTTTTTTGGATACTGATTGAAGTCCATTTTAACAAATTAGCGCATCATGTTACAAATCATGCTCAAAGCAGTTTGATAACTTAAAAAACAAATCAAAACAAAACTTTATTGTTCGGGCGTCTTTTTATTACTCGTAGGGTTGAGGCAGTTCGTACCACCTACAGTTTGCATAGCAACACGCTTTTTATTTAATTCTGTTTTCTCATTGCATTTAATGTTGGTTAACATAAACATCTTTGCACCAGATATGTCTCAATTCAGTTTTGAGTGCTTCACATGCTTGTGACCAAACATCTCCCTGTGATGAACCGAATCCCATTCCCTTTTGAAGTGGGGGTCTCATGAAAAAAAAAAAAAGGCATCTGTGAAAACAACCCACTGTGTCTTTAAACTTTGAACACATTCTTACTGACCAGCTGTAACAACTCCAAAGCACTGGGAAGTCATTGCTATGTGTTGTAACACTATGGGACCTTTGGTATGAGTTTACAATCAACATCACGACTGATGATGTGTCATTTTCTGAAACTCTTAAGACTAAACTCTGGCAGCTTTGTAATGTTAAAAGAGGCAGCAGCTATTCTGTTCTCTGGTAAATGTAAACGACTGGTAATACAGTACCATTTACTGTGGCAGTGTAGTGCCTGGATGCCTGGTAAGCCACTGCAAGCTCAGTGTGATGGAAGCGTAAGCATCAGTGTCGAACGGTTGGTCTCATCTGCGACTCATCATCAGCCAGTGGAGCCCAGCAGGGGGAAAAATGTACACCCAGGGCAAATCTGTAAACACCAATTTAATCTGCATGGAAAAAGTTACTGTCATCAGCTGTGACAGCAAAAGCCTCTGGGCCACGCCGATGCTCAAAGAGTCACTCTTCTTCCCCCAATATCTCTGTCAAAAGCAGACATTAAGCCATTATAGACGTCAAAAATCTGCCATTGAGAAGTTCTTTTCTCTCTGTCACTCAGTGGTGTAGAATGGCTTTATAGGGCCACACTGTAAATGATGTGAATGCCCCGCAGTTCTTCTTTTACATTAATTGCTGACAAATTGCTCTTGACCTTTTTAAAATAAAAGAAAATAGAATACATCAGCATATAATTATTCATATTTCACAAGCTTTCCTTGCCTTTTTTTTGTGTGTGATTAATAATAAGGCCAGCAGTGATGAAGAAAATTTGACACCTTTAAATGGTCAGATCTTGTTGTAATTAATTTAGGGTCATACTAGGACTTAAGAGGATTTCCTCCAGAGCTCTCGCTTTTAAAACTGACGGCGCCGGGAGTAGCCATGTTGTTTCCTGGCAGCAAAGGCAGACTGAGGAAAAGTCAACACCAGGGACGATGAACATTTAACAATAATGAGAATTACTAGCGGTCCCTCCCCTGTTTTTCATACCCTAACATTTTGATTTCATGGGTGACACTTAGGGACCCCCCAGGCTCTCTAATGTGCGCTTTGGGACCCATGTGGTCGTCATCGCCAAGGCTCTTTATCAGACAGCAGCAGCAGCACAGGGGAATGCAAGTTGTTTGAATTAGACACAGCAGAAATCTCTTAAAAAACTGAATTCAAAAGCATTTTATTGAATGTTGGAGTTGTTTAAAAAGAAAAAGAGAAAGATATCCACAAAATACAGGGGCTTTGCTTTGCCTTGATATCCCAGAAATCTAGATTTGCTAAATCTGAAATGTGCAATTTGGCCAATTAATGGTGACTGTTTTCTTACCACCAGTAGAAACTGATGTCACTGGACTGGTGGCCCTAGCATCCACGGTCTGTGATCTGTCAATCCTGTTTGGGGTCACCATGTTTGCAATGGCAGGGACTTACACGGTTCAGCTGGCTTGGGTCCCCGAGAAGGGAAGGGGGCAGGACGAGTGGGCTATCGCGATGCCCCCTGGGGCGGCTCCTGACAGACTAGGAACATCAGGACAGATTTGGGAAGGCAATGTCGTCAGGGGAGCATGGGAGGGTCCGGCACTCAGGGAGCTTTCTAGCATCCATTACTCACAGCTAATTTACAAACAAGGGTAAACCTGGCTGCGGGACAGACTTTAGCACTATTCATGACCCTTTTGAGGAGGAGGAAATCATTTTGATGGAGACAAGAATCACTTATTTCTCCACCACAGCTTTATTTGCTTGGCCTGTCTCGAAAGACCAATGGGAGCACATTGACTGAATCCTGTATCTGACCTTTTCAAGATACATTCCGCTCATGAATGTGCATATAAAGCAGGTGATTTCATTTATTTTACACCACATATATTTTCTATCTAATCAAATTGCTGTCCTGCGGCTCCTTGATTCACTTTTAAGATGGTAGAGGTTGGGGAACATCTCCAGGAGAGCCGCATTTCACATTCACCCCTGCTGCTTTAACCCATTTACTTCATATCACCACACCAAGGCCAGGGATTCCAGCACGGGAGTGTTTTTGCGTAGTGCTGGGCTAAAATAATTAGATGACACCTTCAATTGTCTCGTCACCCCCTTTAACCAAGACATTCACAGCCACTAATTGAATGAGCTGTAAGGAGGGAAAGCCCAGACAATTCCACTAACTCGTAAATCTTCCATAAACGTTATTTGTTGGGGGGGGAAATGGTGAATCCCATGCTGTTAAATTCCTCAGGCCTGCTGTTGTCGATTAATAGGACAGTCAGCTGGACACCCTTGTCCTACTGTGTAATGGTCAGCGGCCAGGCCAGTGACCCCTGCTGCTTTGAGTAAATTAACACTGGGCAGGACATTCTCTGTTGTTTTAAATCACTATACAAATACACAGGCAACATCCTTGGAAGGCCAAATGTCAACATTGGCAAAAAGAAAAAAAAAAATGTATGTAAACACGAGCAATGAAGATTTATTTATTCTACATATTTTCTTGACTGTTGAGCTCAGTAAGAGTAGGGATAGAGGAGGATTAAAGTCTAATTGAATATTTGCTGTGATGCGTAGTTGCAGTACAAAGTAAAAAAAAAAAAACCTGCAATGTATTTAAAAGGGAATGCTACTCAATACAACCACAAAATTGGAGAGGATGACCTTTAAAATGTAAATGGATGGTTCCTAGTATCTACGCTTAAAGGAATTGAATTACACAGAGATAAAGCATAATTAGGATACAATTTAAGAAAAGGAGATAGCCTAATTACTGGTGAAGCAGCTTAAAGTTGCTTTGCTCCTTAATTGAAGTACATCATGAATGCAGTAGGAATCTGTCCTGGCATGTTCAAACCAAATCTAAATCTTAATTAAATTTTTTTTTTTTTTTTTTTGCAATAGAAAGCATTAGAGAGGGGCCTTTAATCCATTTCAGGAAGGACGGTGAAGGGCTATTAGAGGGTGTTAATTCGTTAATCAGAACTTTGTGTGGCTATCCTTTACTATATTAAAGTCTGCACTATATTTGAACCACACAGCAGGAGGTGTATACAAACAACCTCGAGCCATTGTGATTGTAGGTGCAGGGCCAGGAAATATGAAAAAGGCATTGAGTGAATTTACAAAAAAAGGAAAACAGTCTTGTGATGGTGTAATATTCTTTTTTCCATTTTCCATCATGCTTTCCCATTATGCCACTCTGTTGATATTTCCTATTGAAACGGGATCATCCCAAGCCAAGTGTCTAAGATAGGTAAGCCATGAGTGGCCATCGCGACAAAGGCTCCACGGGGGTCAAGTTCCTGTGCAAAGCCTTGTTAATGACGACATAATGGACACAGGACTGCTGTAACTACTGACTGCAACTTCAAAGTAGGTGTGAGATGGTGAGAGAAAAGAATCTTAGAAGATGAGAGTACCTTTCTATGGCCACGTTCCCTAATAGAAACACCATCCTCCCTCATGACGCAGCATGGCCTCTCGGTCTCTAAGACTCTTAACTGCAACACAAATATATGCACAGAAATGCACAACAAAAGCCAATTGCTTTTAAGCCCACAATTGAGTTTTCTAGTCCTAATACGTGTGCTATTCATGATGCTTTACTGGCGCAAAAGAAAAGTTGAGGACACATCCTTGACAAAATCCTCTTTTCAGACATAATCCACCTTGCACCATTTTACTTGAGGACTGGAGTGTGTAACATCTGATCTTATCCCCCCAAAAAACCTATTCACCACTATGTAGTGCTGGCTTGATTATGTTCCTGGTGCACACGGGACCCTTTCACTCCTTCCCATCACACCTGGGATAATAAAGAGGATTTAAACAGGTCTGAATAGGTTAACCAGGTGTTGAAACAAATAATGGTTTAAAATTGTAATTAAGATGGCTTGAATAGAGCATTGCTCTTGCTAAAGGTCTCCTCTGTTGAATGAGTTTGGTATGCAAGGGAACACAAGACTGAAAGGGCCCCGTCTTTGTCACCGGAGAGAATAAGGAACTAATGGGGAATTAAGATCTTTAGAGCCCGTGTGCTTCTGTTATATAGCTTCTTTTTTTTTTTTGCTTTTCTTCAAGGATGTAATGCCACAGTTCGTAGTCCTGCCCAGCGAATTAGTTGCACTTCCCCTCAATGTGTAACTGCTGCCAGCACACTATGGTAAAATGTAATTAAAAGAGCATGTGTTCGCTTAAGAGCACACACAGTTATTCCAGAAAAGAACGAGAACAAAGCTTTTTTTTTTTTTTTTTTTTTTTTTTGCAATTTATCTAACACAAACATTAGATTTCTTTGGTTGTAGTTGAAGCCGTTTCTAATGTTTGGCATTGAAATTTGTGTCTACAGAGCAGGCATGATATACAGTAGGACGTTTTCTAGCCTTACCTAACACTCATACATGGGCAAGCATTAGCATTTAAATGGCCAGCTACTCTCAATGTAGGCATTTAATTATAAGCCTCTGTGATCAGAAACACATGCCGTCTTTGTAGGTGAAGTAGATGAATAGTGCAGATACTGTGGATGTCTAGAGCAAGAGTTAAGTTCACTCACCCAATTTTCAGGATTTATTTTATAACAGCTGCAAGAAGAATGTTTTTTTATTATTTTTTTTAATCCATGTGGAGTAAAGTGGAGAGCGCGCCTCCACGACTCTAGAAAGTCAAGTTTCCTGCTCCTCTCAGTTGCGAGCAAGTCAAAGCCAAAGGGGGGGGGGGGGGGGGGTCACATTCTACAAAGTTTCCAAACATCAGCTGTAGAACTTCCACATGGTTCTTCATTTCCTCTGAGTGTTTTGAAACCCCCCACAGAGAAGGTCCTAATCTTGACGCATCAAGCAATGAACAGAGAAAAAAGGCTGATTGCAAGTGATTGACAGGACCATGCGGTTACCACAGTAACTCCTTTTTAGCTTTCTATGGAAGTCCAATTCATCATCAGAATTAGATGACTCTGAAAAGGCCTATTATCATAAGGGTGCACGTGAGTGGCGCAATCGACTACCTGTGAATCGATCAAAATGCCATAGTGAAGTACTCAACATTTTTTTTAAATTAAAAAAAAAGGGCCAAAGTGTGAGGGGTATATCAGATTTTAAGATGTTGCACCATATTTTACTTTGCGTCATTGCTTTGTGTTACGTATGGCTCTTCTCTGACTCCTTTGGGCATTTAAAAAAAAAAATTGTTTTTAACTCAATACTGTCATTTCCCAGCATCATGTTTTCTCTGCTTAAAAGTGTGCTTCGACACTTCCACTGATCTATTAGAGTGAGAAGGCAAAGAAAAGTTATATTTTTTCTTGGGCAACTTCCACAACATGATGGCATCAGCTTGGCTTTCGTTGCAGTTGTTGGACATTTTGAAGAGGACGATTAATGAAACGATCATTGGTTGACTGAATGATGTGTTCAACATTGTCTTGGTTTCTCTGGTTCATAAATATTTTATATCCTTAATAATCCTCTTTTTCTGTTTAATGTTGTCTCAGATCCCAATAAATGAAACGATGGAAGTTTAGATGACATTACAAGGGAAAACGTCCATTGCACTACTCAGTCGTACTATTCTCCCTTTTATCTTTACAACACATTAACATACAAACAAAAATTGTGTTAGTTGAAACATCAGATGTTTAAAAAGCTGGTGCTCTGCACTGTAATGACGTCAATTTGTCTTTATCTGTTTCAGAGAAGAAACGGGTCAAATATTGAGAGAACCTTCTCTATAAGTCTTTTCAAGGATTTTACCATAATTTATATGTTTATTTACACATCAGCACACGCTGAACACATGAGTGGTATCCTGTGATGTAGATAAACACATTTTATGAATTTGTTGATACGTGAATAAACATGGACGGCTCAGGAAATCTGTAAACGATGTTTGCGTACAGCTTCTAAGGACAGATTTTGTGGCGCGCGTGTGTGTGTGCGTGTGTGTGTGTGTGTGTTGCGGTGATGTTTACATGGTCAGGGAGCAGGCCAAAGCAAGCGTCAGCATCAGCGTCAGTGCTGTGTAGCGTCAGTGTGTCAGAGGCAGCGGGGGCCATTGCACCCATGCAGGCTTCCCATCAGTGCCGGGATGGAACTGAGTTGGCCAGACAGCGCTGTGGCACACTCCAAACTTACTTAGTGTAATTAAAGTTGAGAAAGGTTAAAGTTTGACACTGAAATGAGGCGATAGGGTTTTTCTCCCAGGCAAGAGACAATATAGGGTACCTCGTCAAAGCTGCTAACCGGTGAAGCCCCTGGCCCTCTTGGAAAGCAAGGGAGACACGGTGGAAATGCAGACACACATCCAGTATCGTGATTAAGTGTTAGGGCTTGAAAGGAGGGGACAATTGTGCACACATGTAATTAAATTGACCAACCTTTTGTGGCACTCCTCCTATTCAGGCAAATACAGGAACATCCATCCGGAAGAAGGAGCGCGTAATAGTCTGTGATCCATGTCTGGAAGGACTGTGTGGATTTGCTGAGGATTTAATCCTTAGAACAAACACAACAAGATGTAATGTCAACTGTAGAGATACTAGGAATTTAATGCTTTCAGAACGCTGCGGATTTGCTTGTCAGCAATTCGCAAGAGTCGAGCTTTGAGATTAAAGAGGAAAAATGTTGCCTTTGGTGTTATTTTAGGTCAGTGAAAGTGTTTATTCCCACAGGTTCCAGACAAATTGAGTTGTTGATGCAGCCGAAACAAAAGTCGAAACAGTTTGTCTAGAGACAGGGTGTACCATTTCATGTTGGTCCACAAACCCAAATCAGGAGCACGGAAAGGTTAGAATTGGAAAACAAGCCAATCAGTAGCTATAGGAATGTTATTGGAAATTCCTAAGTATGTGCTATTGTTGGTCAATAAAGTTTCAATTTGTCCATTCATTCATCTGAATTACGATTGACAAATAAATTCAATGGATCCAACAATAACTGAACTTTACAATTCTCATGAAGGGAGGATTTATTACTAGGTGGTTGTATTATACTATATCAGCTTCAGTATACACAATAAAAGGACAAGTAGGTGTACAGTACATACAAACAAATCCAGTCTCCTCATGTACTTTTTAAAAACTGTATACTGTTCAGTTGATGAAGTATCTGTACCACTAAGATTCTCTGCAATCACGTACATAATTTCGGGTAGCAGAATTTATACTGACTGATTTTAATGTGAGGCTGTACTCTGTGGTACTAATGCAATTTGATTGGTTACCTCGCCACGTGTCCGTGCAAACAAACACACACACACACACACACACACGCACACACACATACACACAGACACTCTCAGATGCAGACGTAGGAAGAACAATTGCCACTTCTTAGGCTGGGTCTCCACTCTTTCAAGTTGAAGAGACGGAACACATGTCCCAGGCTTTGTGGATGTCAGGAGCCCATACAGGAAGCCCACAGTGTTTTGTTGATGTGTCACTTACACTCTCTCCCCTCTTGGTGTGGTGAAACCCACTTTCTGTAAATGATAGTCCCCTTTGTCTGCCATCAAAAGGACTCCTTTACTCTCTGCCATTCTTGAATGGGTTCAGGCAGCTGTCATGCAAAACCAGTGAATATCATTAGAAATTAATTCATCCAATCTATAAGTAATTACCTTTTCCCCCCTAAATTTCCTCCCCTCTGGCCCCCCTCCACCTCACACCCCATCATAATTATTGCTCCTAGCAACAATCTATAGCTCTCTGAAAAACAAATAAACAGCAGACACCTCAAATCATTTTGTAAAGTGAGCGGGATGCTGAATGGAAACATCATTAAAACCCTACATTTATTATGCAAACACTGATGGTGTTAGTTATGTCAGTCCAAATGTCTGCATTACAAGTGCCTCACTTGATTAACTGTCAAATTTGATTACAGATGGATTATATATTTAACAGTTGTAGGTAGACCTCATCCTGGTGCTTTCCTTTTAATGTTTCGCGGTCAGATATTAACATATAATTTGCAGGCAAATGTATCAAGGGTGAGCATATGTGGCCTGTGTGTGCATATATATATATATATATATATATATATATATATATATATATATATATATATATATATATATATATATATATATATATATATATATATATATATAAATATATATATATATATATATATATATATATATATATATATATAAATATATAAATATATATATATATATATAAAATGTGTGTTTGTGTTTATGTACAGTATATTGATATCACTGGGAATTATTTTATGGGCAAAGATTTATTTTGGTAAGAAAGATGAAAGTGACAAAACAGTGCACTTGTATTCCTGCGTGCATGTGTTTATGCACCATGTAAATTTCGCTTCTCTGACACAAATCTCCAAGAAGAAGTGGACGGTTATTGTGGAAGCTAAAAGGATACCAGTAAGTGTACCACTGCCTGTGGCTTGTCAGTGTTAAAATCTAACCACAACATCAAACCTGGACTCAACCGCTGTTGGTCCAGACCAGTGTCAGTGACATTTAAATTTCCCTTCAGAACACCGAGTAGGCGTGTTATTCTCAGTTATTTATAATGATAATATTATCGGTTTTCCTCTCCTTCAACTTGTTCCGATCTGATCTGTTTCCGTTTTTGTGTCAGAAGTCCACAAAGAAGACAGGCGATTTTTATGAGTTGGAGGAGTGACAGATCTTGTTCGATCCACAGTGGCTGTTATGCAGGGAGGTCATCAAAAGGTACAAGTTTTGGAAGGAACTTAGGAAGTGTAGAAAGTGTATGAACCATTCTTGCAGTGCGACTGTATGATGCAGCCTCACCTACACAGCTGCAGTTTTGAGTTCAAACTTACGTTACCTGTGAATAAATAACTTGGACACCTCTCATTTGCAGATTTATAGGAAAGAAAATAATTTTCATGCTCTGTTTCATATCTGAACACTTTCTCGTCTGCCAGAGTTCACACTCATGTTAGGATGAGGTGTGAATGGGAAAGATTTCACGGTTGAACCAAATATTTTTACTTTGGGTAAACATTTTTCCATTCCACTGTCTGAGTCTTCTTGTCAAAATCAGCAATGTCTCTTCCAAGCATCGTACAATAGTGTATACTCTGCCAGTTCTGAAATTAGTACCACAATACACCAATGCTCTGTCTTTTACAACTTACAAAACTATACAATGCTGCTCTCTTTATTAAACATCAAACAGTTGTCAAACTGTAAGAGCATAACCATAATAGAATTGGGAAATGATACATTTTTTGAATAGCTTCTATTGTCAAACAGCAGTGGACCTGCAGAGGAAGGAATAAGAAAGGTCACTGCCCAATCCTACACACACCCTCTTGAGCTCCAGCAGATATTAAACATGTAATGTGCTAGCTCATACTTTTTTTTTTTTTTTTTTTTGGATGAAGAAGTAATGAGCATTTCTTTTTGATGTCCTGTCCTTTAACTTCATAGTCTGGCATTATTAATCCAGTTCAGATTAAAACACTCCCCTGTTCAGGTTCTCAAGCTCCGCAGTATAAATCTCCTAATCTCTGGTTCCCAACCGCAGAAAATCCTATTAAGATCACCTTCAGTTTAACACACACATTGTTACGAAATGCAAAATATGCAGCTTCACCGGTGCACTTTTAATTGAGGGTAAAGTGCCCCTGGTAGATAGATAGTGCACTGTATGCAAAACCATTAGAGTAATTTTGAGAATGTCTGTCAAGGAGAACCTCCAAACCACAGACTCTCTCTTGGGGGTTCCCTCAGGGCTGAGCCACGGGTGGGGGGCATAGGGGTTCAGTGGGGTATCATCGGGCGTCTCGCAAGAGGTGTCAGCTTGGGAGGATTTGACTGATTAGGTAATATTCTTGCATGTTCTCGTGTAAGCAACATTCTGAGAACTCATTTCCAGGCGCCTATCTGCCTGTAATTCTCGTCCTCAGCGTCACTCTTCTGCCGCAACTTTCATCTCTTAACATGGCGACTCAGTGCTTAAAGAGCCGCCTGTGACAACAACCTTGATGGCAGTGGCAGGCGTCAGCTTTCTGTCGCAAAGCCACTTACCCAAGAGGGCACCCCCACTCCGCCCCCCTCCCTCCCGGTGGATACGATGGCGCTTAAATTGCCCTCACGTCCACCATGGCAACCCATGTGGCGAGATTGTGTGTATGTGTGTGTGTGTGTGGGGGGGTGTCTGGGCAGAGGTTGGCTTCCATTCATCATCATAACCTTTTATACGACAGAAATGACCTCGTAAATGCACGGGGCTCATCAGCGAACGAAGGGTTGCTAACCTGTTGTTACCGGGAGAAGATGGGTTTTCGCTGTGACTCGATAAATTCCCTTAAGATTCTTCAGAACTGTGAAACAAGATTCCACAGCAAAGACTGTGTTCTTGAGTGTCATTACATGTAGTAATTGAGCGTTGGTTTAAGCCCCTATGAACTTTATAAGATCGGTTAAAATCACTGGAAGCAAAGAGCCCAGCAGCGACAATTGTTAATGCAATTTTGGAGACATAAATGACCACTTGACACAACATAAAAGGACGTTGTCAGTTTACTTGAAAGGCTCGGAGGACATCTGACAGCCGTTTGATGTACAGTGACTGCCTAGAAAAGCATTCTTGACTCCTCTGATAAATATGGATTGAAAGATTAAACACATTCCCTCTTCTGAAATCCTCACGTTGCACTTTGCTGCATTATTAAGGCACAATTACATGCTACATCTTGCAGACAAGGCTAAATAAAGCCTTCCACCTTCCTGCACCTGCACATTACTGGAGATGAATTCTGTATACAGTATAATTCTGCCTGATTTATATAACAGCCATTGACCAGTAATCATATTATCTTTTGTAAGGAAGGGGAACTGTCTTAGAAATATCAAGTAAAGCGCTTGACTTTGGAAAGGGGATATCATGGGGGATGGGATCTATTTTTCTTTAAAGCACATCAGCTTTTTGGTGAGAGTAAATGTGCCTCTTTATTTCTCTGATTTGGGATTCATGGATATCAAGAGATGCTCAACCCAGTCTTTGGACCCTTCTTTCATATAAGCATGTGTTGATATAAGCAGGACGGTGGTCAGCCATCTGTTTTAAAGATAAATGTGTGATCAAAGGGCATAAAAAAATGTGTAAGGGCCTTTTTACCTCCCTCCTCCTCCTCCTCCTCCACCTCCTCCTCCTTCTTCATGAGGGAGAGTTTAAAGAATGTGGAGCGGTTTCCAGGGGATACGAATGAAAAGCTTTCGGAAATGTAAGGAGGAATTGAGCTGAAGGGGCAGCTTCTGAGAGAAATTCCCCCGTAGCTTTTTGGAGCCATGTGAGGAATCACCGGGGTTCTTCTTATCACACAAAGGAAGGGAAAGATGTGGTAATATTCTGTTACGGTCCTCCCCAGTCCTCCTTTAATGAATGTTGTTTAGTAATAAAAGCGACAGGGACACATGGACACCTCTAGTTGACCTTTAACCTCCCACCATGTCCCTTAAAATTGCTATTATTGCAAATATTTGACATTTCATGCTGGCTTATGGAGCCAATGTTTGTAAAAAAAAAAAAAAAAGAAGAAGTATGTAAGCAAACAATCAGAAAATCAAGTATAGTTCACAACATGTGTGAGAACGATGACTTTGGCTAGATTTTAAAATTGTATTAGAGACAAATCCCAGGATTCAGAGTCCCTTCTTGATATTGAGCCATATCTGGATACCTGCAAATATAAGGAGAAACACTTTATATTGGTCCTGTATAAGAAGTGTGATGCAATCAAACTAAAACATTTTATGAGAAATCTGACTTACTTTTTGTGTGTTAGCATGGATTTAAACATCAATACTGTGTATCATGATATTGAAAAGAACCACAGTGCGGTATCATGACTCAATATATCGATATATTGCCCAGCCCTTTTTGTGAATTTAGTGTATTTCCAGTGTTATTGTTGGCTATCAAAGAAATCCATCTTGATTTGATAAATGAGTATTGGTTTGAGTAATTTTTCAAGAGGAAGGTTTCAGTTTTAAAAAGGTAAGAACTTAGGATTTTCACAACTATCTTTATATGATATTATGGCTGTAAAAAAATAGTAATGTAGATTGAAAACCTTGGAAATTATTCAGCATTTTACTGGCCATGTGATTAATCAAAAACAATGATATCATTGTAGGATATTACATAAATGCACACAAAACACATGAAAACTCCACTTCTATCGTCATCTTAAAACGGATCGTTTAGTTTCTGGTTTTGGAGGCTTTTCAAAGTCAAATTCAGATGGAGGAGTAAAGGTGGAGAGCTGGAGAGTCTCTCGCCTTCACTGCTTCACCCAGCCGCTACAGTAGGAGTCCGCCCGCCTCTTGACCCTCTTACACACAGAGGATTAAAGAGAGGCGAGACATCTGATAGAACACACGCCAGCCACACTCTTGCCTTGGCTTGAGTCTCCACACACACACACACACACACACACACACACACACACACACACACACACACACACACACTAAACCTTCTATTCAAACACCTGCAGATGTTGAAATGTAAGAACAAAATTCTGAAATTCATGCTACTGTTGCTGCTTTTTCAGTCTTTCAAAACTTCTGTGTGATTTGTGGGAATGGAGGTGTAAACAGCTGTGATTGCATAAGACGACTCGTGTTCAGTCACCGTAGCAACCAATCACCCAGACAGAAACATGCACCAGTGTGTATAGCACACTTTGGGTTGAAGTGTTTTTCTATATTTGTCCACACCATCCTCAACATATACATTTATATACGTAAAACAGGAAGTTATTGTCAGCCTGTGATGTTTCCTCATTATTGCTATGTTCTTTCCCAACTGCCCTCATTAAGTCTGACAAGTCACGCAGTGATTAAAAATTGGAATGCTGCAACAACAGTGTAAGCATTAGGATCAGTGACTGCCTTAACTTCCAGTGACAAGGAAAGCCTGGCCAACGACTCCCCTCCAGTCAGTGGGAAATCTTCAGCTTGGCTGCCTTTTGCCGATCCAAAGCGACAGCTCCTGAAAGTGTAAGAGAGACCGCACGTCCAGCAAGAACTTCTGAGGGTGGGGTTATGTTCTTCACCTATTTCCACTCTTCTGATCTGGCTTTCATCCCCTTCAACACTAAGGTGAAAGGGCTTGACGCAAAGGAAGCACTGCAGCGAACATACCTCTCCGAAACATTAATCCCACCTCACATCGACCGTACTGTTTAAATGCCTACACCATATGCTGTTCTTGCAGTTGGCGCCATAACAAATATGCAGGTCGACAGTTGTGAAGACACCAAGCCAGCTTGAGTGTATCTTGCAAGTGAGAAAACATGGCATTGAGAGAACGGCAAGATCTGTTTGCGTGATCATGGTCCAAGTTCAGGGACTCTTAATTAATCATTTCAGACAGCGTGTGGAAATCACAGCACAGCACAAATATACAGTAAATTATAAAAGTCCATCAAACAAATATACATTATCTGTAGTGCAGTAACGTCACTCAAACAAAAGACTGCATGGCTTGTTGTCCTGTTGCTCAGTTTGTGGGCTAAAGGTGATAGATTGCTGGGGAAAAGCCAATGAATAGCAACGTCTCCACCCATATGCTCACTATGGCAGGAAGTGACTAGGTGAAGGCACAAACCGTGCTAGCCAGGCTTTGGCCTGCCACCAGACCCTCTCCTGCTGGGAGCAGAAGGCTCCACGCAACGACGAAAATCCAGAAGCCTCAGACAGCCTTTTTTCCTTCTTCTTCTTTCCTGTAGGATAAACAGTCTGCTGTTTTGAGTGTTGGACAGAAGCAGGATAAATTTTTTTTTTAAAGTGTAAATTTAATTTTAAAGGAGATGTGGCAAATGTTATATTTCAAACACTGTTGTAGATCCCTCACTTCATTGCTAAAGGTCAATGTAGCTCTACGAGACCTGAGCCAAGTTGAGGATGCTAAAAATAATTTCCCATGTCATTCGGAAAATCGACTCTGGCAGACAAACTGGCTGTGGAGGGGAGCTTTTAAAGCTGAAATATTTCAGTGTTCGTTCGCAAAGCAGCAGTTGGTTGGTGGCAGCTTGGCTTTCCACTGTTAAAAGAGCAAATAAAAATGGGGTGCCATCTCACATCAGTCAGTTACTGCCCTTCAAAACAAGTCCTTGTTGACTTCATACAGTGACAGACTGCCAATTAATGATTAAATCACAGCACAGGGATCTATTAACAATAGCTCTTGACTCTTAAAACAGAGAGGAGGCGGGGGGTGAAATAAAAGGCATATCTACTCATGAGAACAGAAATAAAGACATCTCTCAACAGCTGCAAGCCAGCAGTGAATAATGGATAGTGCACTTCCACCATGTATGTATTTAATGAATAGTACTTGCTAAGCATCGCGGCTTGAAGTTTACTGCAGAGACATTTTTTGCATTCTTATTTCTCTGTGTCAACGTTTTTAATTATATGTTGGCAGGGCTTAAGATCTCATTAAATTTGAGAGTATCATTTGGATGCTTGAAAGACAGCTTAGTGTCACTCTGTGCTATGGTGATGGATATAATAAATCCCAGGCTCTCTAATCCCGTGATGTTAAATTCATTTTCCAAACCTGCAAATAAATCGCCAAAGACAACCCTCTGAAATGCCTAATAGCAGATGTCACAGCATTCAGAGACAAGTTGGGATGCCCTCATTTCACAAGTGTCAGATAAAGACTGAGAGAAAATAAGAAAAGGAAGTAAGAAGGAAACAGATCATCACCCCCGTACCCTCCAAAGTAAAATGCACTTGTATTACATCGCCAGTGTCAGCAGGCTTGTTCTGTTTTTGGCTTATTGTTATAGCTCTGGATGCTGCTGTGTCTTAGAGCCAGAAACAATGAAGATTTAGAATTATTCCTCAATTTACTCTACTTCACCACCCACTGTGTTAAACCTCAAAAACTGCACAACCAGACCAAGCTGATCCAGATTAATTATGTGAAGGAGTTTGTGTGAATATGCAGAGTCTGCTGAAGTTAAAGGTGGGTTGTGATGCGATTTATCACTTTACAATACTTTTTTCCACGCGCCAAAGAAAAAAAAAGTCATGAACGCCATGTACCAGGAAAAAAAACAAAACTGAAAAGCCCTTAATGATTTTTCTACTTTCTATTGGTCAGTTTGTTACATGTTCAGACTATCAAAATTTTTCTAAGTCTGTTCAGATATGCAAAGAGAGAGGCGTGTCTACTTGTACCACAGATCCACAGGTCTCAACCCATTCATTCTTGAAATTAATTGGGAGTGAATTCTGGGTGACTGAGTTTTCAGGGGGTAGATTAGGTGAGACCAGAGGTTAAAGGGGCAGCGCAAAATTCACTGTTTTTTCTTTTTGTTTATCACTATGCTATAGTATTTTAAATGTATTCATCTCTTGATTCGACCAGTTTTGTCCACACTTATGCTGCTGCTTCTGTGAAAATAAAAATACTGCTACAACAAAATAATTTCAGGCCTTTCCAAAGGCTGATTGCTGCTCGCTCGACCTTATACCACCTTATCAGCTGTTGTTCCAAGAGGAAACAGGAATTACCAGATTTTCTGAATGGAACATTGCTACATTATTCAATTGTTAAATTAAAAGAAACAGAGACAGAACCGTGCCCGAAGAGCACACAGCAATTAAAAGAATCAAACCTGATTCCCAACATCTGTCTGGTCACATTAGAACATTTCCGGGTTTCTCAATCAGTGAACAGAATAAGATTAAGGGATTATACTCACTGAGCCAAGCTCACTTTGAAATGAATGACGACTCAACAAGTAATTACTCCACCTGATATTGACACTGGCCATTGATTTTTTTTCTTCCCTCCCCCATTTGCCAAACTGTGACGAAGACAAGTTCCCTTTTGATAACCGCCTAAGCATATTGTACTTGCTGATGCTGCTGGGTTAAAAACTATCAATATCTATGGTTATTGAAAAGTGAATATACTCCCAGAAAATTATAATGCATTTCTATTTCATATATCGATTTTTTTTTTGTCCTGCCAGTCGATGCAGTAGAAGGAGGAAGAAGACTGATTACATAATGACCTCAATATGCTAATCGAACGTGGTGTAATTACTGTAGTTATGCATTTACTTCCTAAGGACTTCTCATTACCATATATGTTACATAGACAGTGCTACCATTTAAAAAAAAAAAAAAAGCTGGGTAAAGTTGAGGTTGCGTGGGGAGAGTGCGGCTTTTTAAAGCTTCATCATAAACTCTGTTTTACATATGAGTAAAAAGGAGTGGATTCAGTTATTTTTAGGTGGAAAAGAGAAAACAAATACAAAAAAAGTTGGAAAATAAAACAATGAACCAAATATCTGTCGGTTTTTTCCTACCTAAAATCTGTCTTGTCTGTTTTTGCATGAACCTCTATAAATGCAAAGATGTAGACATTGTTGGATCTTCAACGAGAATGCTAACAACCAAAAAATTAAATAACACCAGCAATAGCGTTGTTATTAATGTTTTTCCATTATTTGACTATACATTATTCAATATGCAGACCAGTTATCACAGACAAAATATGATTTAGCCAATTTATAAACAAAATTCATTCATCACAAGGACTAAACTCTGGCCAGTCTTTTTGTGTTTTTATTAAAAGTTTACACAGGTTTTATAGATTTTTGCTTCCTCATGTAATAATTATAAGGTAATATCACATTGCTTTTATACTCGCGTAGAGCAAAAAACATGTTCAGAGCCACACTCGTGTTATGTTAGTCACACCCGATCATGTGACACTAAATATACAAGAACTGGGGTAGTCAAACAGTTATGTAAAACACAATCCCTCTTCTCAATGAGACCTTGTTGTCATATCCATTTTGAAATAGCTAACGATTCCCTGCTGTTTGTTTGTATTTTTGAAAATAGTCCTATATACCTCAGAGAGCGTTTCCCCTCTCAAACTCCAAAATTAGATCAAAACAATATAAAACACACAATCCCAGAGCCAGCGGTCCTGAAACGCAATAACGTGGATCACCCCCACCTCCACCCCCTGCCCATTCATTCCAACATTAATGAAGTTCATGCATAAGAGTTTAGCCTAATTTGTACAAATTGAAAGATGGGCTCTACATTAGCAGCAGTGAACGATTACAATGACAACTTCATTACCGTAAATAGGACTGTGCGTCATAAAAATCATATTAAAAATCGTTCCCTAAATTGCCATATTAGTTTCTTTATGGGGTAATTTCTACACTACATGCAGTAATAGAATATTTTCTTTACCCTCCAGTGCATATTAAACTCACTTATCTTCTCCTATAACTCTGGGTGTTATGAACTTAATGGGGGAATCAGGAAAGTTGCCCCTTTTTATTTTCTGGCAGATTTATTTACAATGTGAACTGTTAATACTTTAATCGCAATCTCCCATTTTATTTGTTATCTGAGGAACTGCTGTGTATGTGCAGAGCATTTTGCTCTGCGAGGGCGTTGCAAATATAGGTTAGGTATGGATGGACAAGACAGGGATTTAAACCACACCAATACCAGAGTGATAAATGATTCAACCCCTGATTAGAATTATTGCTATTTTTCAGTGCTGTCAGTGGAATAAAGGCATCAGCACAATGGACTAGTTACTGCCTTTTCCATAATTGAGACTAGACCTTCTAGCTGTGCCCCACAGCTTACCATTAATCAGGCTGAATGAAGCACAGGCAATGTGACAGCTCTGGACAGACTTGGATGAGGAGGGAGCTTTTTCAGGTAGCCGGGCAAATCTGAGACTCATTCATCCACTCCATCCACTTAATTGTTTTTTAGTAAGCATCAATTTTTCTTTAAATCTTCTAACTGTTGTTCTCTTAGTTATGTTCACGGATTCATGTTTCTGCAGTACTTTTACAAATGTGTGCATGTTTCAGAGAACCCTTGCATACTTTCTTTGGCTGAAGTCCCCTTGAGTCCACGGAGGGGCACCCACCATTAAATCCCAGTCACTGTCATCGTCCAGTCTCTTCTATCTGTGTACATACACACAAATGAACAAAGCAAATGAGTAAATCAGATGGAACGGATACATAGCAGGTTTGCCACCAGAAAAATTGCTTTGTCAGAGGGGTGGTAGAGAGCTAGGCTTGCGAGCAAGTTTCAACTTGGAGTTTTATTTTTCAACGACGTAAGGCTAAAATTGTGTAGGATGGTAGCATCCTTTCTTGATCTGTAGTGCTTTTATTCCACAGCAGAAATGTTCACTGGTTGCAGCAGAAGCTCGGCCTATAAAAGATCTTCACGAACGAAAAGCTTTTTAATCCAAAAAAGGGATGCTCCAGCCACAATAGCATTAAATGTTGGGTCTAAGTAACAGTGCTTCTGCTGCCCAACACTACGTTATTAGAATAATAGTTGGAACATAACTGCTAATCTCATAAGTGCATGCTCAGTTCGCTTACACCGCATGAGTGCAGACGATATGCTATTCATTTAAAAGAGTTTTCTACTTCTTTAACAGATGAAAGAAAACAGCAGTTTGGGCCCAGTGAGAGTCAGTTTGATACAGTGTGATACACTGGAGGAAACCCTGGAAAGCTGTAAAGTTCTGCAGTTGGGAGGAGACTGTTTGATCCCCATTTCCAAGTACTACTTTTATAGTTTTGAGTCAAAACTGCCTTTTAGGAAAATTGCTGTTCACAACCTTTTTCCTAAACCTGACCGAGTGGTGTCTGGCAAAATAATGAGCATACAGAAACCTTTTAAAAATTGCTTTACATGAAGTATGAAGAAGATTTAAGAGAAGATGTAAAAAGAAACCGGATATTCGATTTAAAAAGCCATCAAAATACTGTAAATAAATAAAATTGTATTTTTTAATGGACCTGGAATCGAAATAAAAGCACTTCTTCTAAATAAATCACATGTAATGGGAATGAAGGTGTATAGTTCTGATTGCAGCATAGATTCTGTCACCATACACGCTGAATGCTTTCCTGAAAGCATGGATGTCATGAGTGTGGTTTGTGGTATCTGTACGCATCTGCTCTCTAAGGAAATTAATTAGAGACTGTCATCTACAGGCAAAACTGGCGGCATCACCAAATAAAGAGTTTCCAAAGACCTCTACAATTCTCTCGTCAGTTAGAGACAGTTCTGATTAAACTTTTCTCATGAGGAAATCCTTCTGTTTCTATGAAGATTCAGCCAGGAATTGTAGTTTCAGTCAAACTTCGAAGCCATAATTGAAACCTGGTAAACCTATAAGTTGACAAGTGACAGCCTGTCCTGTTTTGTCACTAAAATTCAGTGGAGTGTCAAGAGTACAAAAGCCCATCATTGCGGTGAGAGATGTTCATTAATTATGTTATTTAATTGGATTTAGGCAGCTGCACAAAGAACACCTCAGCCAGGGTGGTCAATGGTGGGAAAAGGCCTGACTGCCACTCCTCTCGTTTTCTATTAGGAACCAGCATGTCCCTGTCTACTGGAATTGCTCTGCTCTTTATTGATTAATGACCCTAATTTATTACGGAGAGGAAGGTTGTAAGTTGTGCTAAATGTACTATTAATCAACTTTCACCGGCAAGTTATGAGGATCTGAGTAGAAAACGCCACTAAACAGAAGTGTTTTTTGTTTAGCGGCATCTCTCGCGTCCTGTACCTCGCAGAGTCCAAGTTGCTGATTTTAACAGGACGGATGAATCTTTATACCTCCTTAATACCACCTGTCTCGGATGACAAACGACTTTGTGAGAAACTAAACATAAGTTCTTTTGATAAAGCGACCACCGTGTTCTAACTAGAAACCAGCTAGAAAAATGAAAGGCCCGTCCGCTCCCTCAAAGACCATCTATTTATTTCAGAATGGGAGTGGAAAGCGCCTGCAGCTCTAAATATATCACAGATAAATCAACAATATTATATTAACCTGAAAACGGATGAGAGGTTAAAAGACTGGAGGCAAGGCGACAATGAATTTCAACTCTCACAAGCTGCTACAAGGCTATTATTTCACATCTAAGCGGGACAATTGTGACACTTTAAATCCAGCTTTGTAAAAACTACAATTGATCATATTTTCTGAATCCATTGCCGAGAATTGTACAACCAGCACTTATTCAAAATGCATTTGAAGCCTTCAAAACTTTTTCTCTGCAGCTTTGTTATGATGTATTAAAATGCTATGAGCAGGATTTTGAAATCAACCTCGACTGAAATGAAGTGGCACTTCAATTCTCAATGGAATTGTGAAGGTTAGAACTTTAGAAACAACCACAGCGTTTGATTCTTTTTCAAGGACTATCCCTGTTTGTGTCAAGTTTGTGTCAGAGCTGGATTTGCCCCGAGGACAGATTTTCAAGGCAAAAGTTTATTTGACTGTTGAAACTGATTTTAGATTTACAGTTGCTTCGAGATTTGCTCACAGGAATAATACTGGACTGCCATAAAATAATAGTCACAACTACAGTAAATACCCACACTTTTATTGAATCATTTCCATGACAAGGGAAGAAGATAATTTGAAGATGGAAGAGAATGGGCTGACGTTACGACATAACGATTTGTAGACGCTATACAATCCAGAGTGTGGATATCCATGAACCTAAACCTAACCTAAAGTAGGTCTGGGTGCACATACATGAACCATCTTTAAGAAGCCGCTATTAGTCATATTAGAACGATGCAGTGATGAGGTGTAACATACATGTGGAGAACAACTAGGCTGATTTTGTGCTGCAGAAAGGAAATATTCCTCATTTAGGTCCGTGGTAGTGTTTTGTTTTAGTCAGTATTGCTATAAGCCACTTATCATTCTCATATCACTGACATTTGTGCTTTTGCTCCAAAGCATTTGATTTGAGTTTATTTTTTACAAGCATCTACAAAACATACTTGAGGTGTGTTGTCTTTGAAAACAATGTTTAGTCAAAATGACTAACTGACAAACTGTTTCTCTCATTGTTATTTATTCTTGTTATTTATTCTGAAAACAAAATGTAATCTATTGTTTCTAAACTTCAGGAGGTTTTTGTTACATTTTATGTCTGCATACTAAATAAAGCCCAAGGATAATAGCTTTTCTTTTGGAATCTTGCCATCTGTCAAACAGGTAACAGTGCATTCCTTCACTAGGAGATGAGACCTCATTGGATCAGGACCCAGTTCCAAATCAGTTCCAAATTCTAATGGATTGATCCACAACCCTTCTACTTTGTCATTCTTGTTGTTGTTCCATTGATGATCTCCTCTTGTGCCTATGTGAAGAGAACAGATCTTATGGATCCTTTTCTCAGTCGTTTCCCATCAGCAGTGGTTTCAAACAACTCTGTCCATCAACACCGACCCCCTTTTGGGATCTTCCTTTCCCGACGCCTCTCCTATACCTCTGACTTGCCCGTTGACTATGTCTGTCTGCACATTCCGGCTAACAGGAAACTGTTGAACCTTGCAAGGCAGTGTTCATCGACTGAGGAGAGGGCAGTGCTTATCAGGGAGATGTTTTTCACAGAAAACTTATCACACAAACACCCTGTATCGACTCAGTCATTGCTTTGTTGACAATTGCACACATGCTTAAGATGCCAGAGGTGCCCCATCAAAGTTGTTCATGTAATCTTGGACAGGTCCAAGTACTTTTCTGGGCTAAACAGTCAGCAACTGCCTCCTGCTAAACTTCACACCTGGGTTAGGAAGTAAAATGCCATCATGGCCGGACTAAGAGGGCTGGGAGAGTAAAGCTTGTTATTTCTTTGTGAATTTATAATGAATAATTTTGAAAAAGGGTCAATCAATTTATTAGTAATTTTAATGGGTTTATAGTCGTTTCTTTTGATTTATTTCTGGCCAAAATAATGGAGTCGTTCTTAAAACAAATGAAATAAAAAGATTAAATAAAACATGTCTCATTTTCAACTGTGAACTTCTTAACATTTAGGTTAATATCTGAAATCCAAAGACTGACAGAGCGCAGGTTGCTACTGTAATCAAATACAGCTCTAGAGGTGAAGGAAAAGGTTAAAGGTAATTGTAAACATGCTGCTATCTGGTTAAAATCGGGACAAATATTCCCTGTGGGCAAGCTCTGGTGTCAGTGACGACAACAAGGTCAAACCTGGTAGCTGTCAGAAATCGCAGGGGAAATGAAAACTACTCCTAAAATGGCTCCATGATACAACACGACAAGAATGCTGATGTGTTCTTCAAATTAGGTGGAATTCTTTGTTTTAAGTGCAGCTTCATTCTCATTTTTAATTTTCCGCTCACATTCAGAAAGCTGGCAGGTGTGTGTCATTCATAACGGCTTGCCGCATGCATGGCTGAGCTGCGATAAAAAGCAATGTCCCATGATGATGGGGGGTGGGGGCGGGGGACAATCCACTGGTTTGTCAAAACCTGGCAGAATCTCTAGCTCCAGCAATAGCACCTTGTTAGATTGAGGCGCTCAATCAGGGAGTGCTGGAGTGCCGGCCAGGTTGAGAGTGGTGATTACCGGGGCACGGCTGTCCAAAGCCGGTGAAAGGCTCCACCTCTCCACAGGAGGCCCTCTGACATTCAAGCCTGCATTTTCTGAATCAGTCTTGAGTGATTAGGGCAGCGACAGCCAAAAGGACAGATCAAACAATTATTCCTCCTCACCCTCCTCTTCTCTGTCCTTTTGACATGTGGCAGAGCAGGAAGAGTGAAAATCAGAGTTCCAACCATTTCTAATCAGTTCTAATACAAATAACACTGCTTGGTGGTTGTTTCTCTTTCTAACGTTCATTTTCTTGAAGCAAAGGGACATTTTTTTTTAGAACAATAATAAAACAAAAATGAAAAAATCCTACTTCAGCAGCACTGAAGTGAAAGTGTTGCTAATCCTATTGTACAGACACTAATAAACTCATTTAAAGGCTAATTATTAAAACTAAATATCCCTCCCCAACAGAAAATGAGCAACTACTTCAGTGGTCATGCCTTTTTTGAAATTGGTCATTTCTATAATAAATTTGAAGTCCACTCAAGTCCCCTTTTGTTGTGTGGCGCTGTGCTGTCTAACTGTAGGGACATACAGCAGTAAACATTAGTCAGCGTGAACAGAGGGAGTACAGTATGTGTCAGAGCACAAGAGGGCAGTGTAAAATCCCCCTGACACTCATCCATCCGACTAACTCGCATCCCACCTGAAACAACCGCTGTAAAAAAAAAAAAAAAAAAAAGCTGTTATAGGCTGCCAATCTCCGGTGGATATTTTCCTCCGTAAGCCTTGAAATCTGATTACAGAGGGAGAACTGGACCAGGGTCCACGACGAGAAGACGGGGTGACAGTCTTGTATAACTGGTCAGCAGGGACACCACTTTGATCTGGAAGGAGAGGGCGCTCTATCTGTGTCAATGTGTTTTCAGACGTAATAACAAACTGTATTAGCAAAGAATAAAGGAATGGCGGTAATCCAGATGACATAGTTGCTCATATAAAACCTGCTACGCTGACTTTTTTTAGGGGGGGGATTAGGAAGAAGACAATGAGGAATAGAAAAAAAATCTGACTTTGTGGATGATTTTGCTACGATGATGCTTTCCTGCTATGGGGGATATGAGAGTATTAGATCGTTTGATGCCATGCCCATTTATCTCTCACGCTCTCAATTGAATGGCTCTAAAAATTGTGTTTGTAATATATTTTTCAAGCACATATTTAATTAGCATTTAACTCTTTCTGGTACACTGACTCCTCTTTCTGTTTAGATTACTTGGTTCCTTCCGGCTAGAGTGCGCTATACTGTATATTAGCAGCAGAGCTAGCAGAATCATTGGTTGTGTTAACCCCAGTGTGACCCGTGAATCACCAGTATCAGCTCATGCGATGAAAACAAATTGACTTCATAGTAATGAATATGTAAATGAGTTAATCCGCAGTTTAATGTAGAACCCACAATGAATTAATGTTAAATAGTATTCCTTTGGCTGTTGTGAGTACTAAGTGTTTTTAACATAAAAGAGGAAAAGAACTGGAATGTTGGTACAGAATGGCGTGGTGAAAATGAGAGCTAAAAGTGCTGTTGTCACATGTTGAGAAGGCTAGCTTTCCTTCTTTCTTGTTACATAATTTCTGTACTGCCCAGCTAACCCTATAAATTTTGCTAACATGAGCCAACGTTTATGCGGAAGCAAGAACACGGCTAACAAAGTGAATGTTCACTGGAAATAGAACATCGTGCAACTGTCCTTTTTGAAGCATTCACATAATGATCCATCATAGCTTGAAAATGATCCAGGATCCAAATGCTTAACGACATGTATAGCTAAGTATTTAAGTGGGCTAACCCTGTAATGAAATTCTGTGTGCTACTTTGACACACAATAAACTATAATCTAGATTCAGCGGCGTTAAAATGTCATGAAAAGACTAGAGGGAGAGAGAGAGAGAGAGAGAGAGTGAGAGTGAGCTTGTTGCTCCATTCCAAAGTGAAGCCTTGAAAAGTGGCCTGGCGCTTCAAAGGCTGAGGGATTAGAGGTTTTTTATCCCATAATTAATATGACTGGGGGAGCGAGCGACAGCACCTAAAAACTGGACAGCGCCGCCAGTATCCTGCTGTGGCCAGAGAGCACCCCACTACCCACAATGCACCACAGGCCAATTCCATCAAAGACACAATGCCATGTTCGCCCCATGTCTTCATTGAATAAGCATAAGGCTATCCGTCTCACTCTTTTTTTTGTGTGTGTGTTTACACTGAACTCAAACAAAGAAATACAGCACACATAAAGGCTTCAATGGTTCTCTGTGTTTTAAATATATTCTGGGGGGAAATTCCTGACATGGATTTTGACCTTTAACCCTTCAAGGGTCATTTTTATTTCCCACCAAGAGGCAAGTGAGGTAGGTCGAGGCATTTCCAGTTAGGATAAAAATTGCTGTCTCTTTTGCGTCACGTGGCATGAAATGACTACATGTTCCAACATCGTTTAAAAGTATTTTATAACAAAATTGATCAAAGCTATTCTCATGTCTGCTTTCGATGAGATATACCTTACTGTATACTCTAAATTTGACATTTTACCTTTCTTATCTCATGCTAGAATACTGGTGAAAGGTTACATGGCTTTCAGAGGGAATGCTGATTTGAAATTGCCAGCAGTTGTTTTGGAGAATTCCCTGGTCGCTTTGAAGTTTGCACCCCACTGAGTGGCCTAACTTTGACACAGAGAGCCATGGCTGCGGCTATTTATACATCTTGTGGGAGAATAGGTTTCCCCCACGTAACAAGATCCCCCCCCCCCCATTTTTTCTGAGGCTATCCCATGAATTTAGCCGTGCCACAGAAATGCACGGAGTCGCTAATAGCTAGTCTCTGCAGCTCATGTGTGCTGATGTTTTATGTTATTTTTCTATGTTTTTGAAGATTGTGGTTGTGTTTTCCCGGGTTCCATATAGCAAAGTACCAGGGTCACAGTCAGAGAGTCCAAACCAATGCATCTCTTACAAGTCTCACACTCTATTGATTCTCCCTCTGAAATTTATGTTGCTTTTCAGTAGGACCCCCTACTGTGGCCCTCACTGCCTTCCCCAGGGGAGGGTCACGGTGACACAAGAGTGTTGGGCCAGATGCCGAGTGATCCCCTCCGACGCATCTCTGCCTCTAAAAGCCACATCCATTGCCCACTAAAGGACAATCAGCCAGATCTCATTGAAATATCATACACCAGACCCAAATCACCAGCAATGCCTGCTCTCCAGTTTGCTGGGGGTTCTTTTTTTTAATTTGATTTTTGTTATTCAATCCGGTGTAAATCTTCAGTGAAAGATCGGAAAGAAGAACCTGTGACGGTGAAGAGGGAGGGGAGAGAGAAAGAAACACAAGGGAGGAACAAAACAACCCAGCTGGTCCACCTTTGCCACTGGTGAAGTCACCCTGTGTTTTTGTGAGGGTGTGTGTGAACAAAATGGTCTTTGAAGTTGGGTTACAGCACTGTACTGTGGCATCACTACGGCCACTACTAAGCCGCCGCAAAAATGTGCAAGGCGATTATAGAAAATGCTATAGAATCCAGTCATAAATCACCTAAATTTTCATGCAAATGGACTCCGTGGGGCATTTATGTAGTGTGTGTATAGCTGCATCAATAGCACATAAAAGGCACATTTTGGCAAGTAAAAGAGAAATCATTGAGACATCTCAGCTCAAATGCACACAGAACATTCAAGGTCAAAGACTGCGAAATAATAACTCTGAGAGACACACACAGACACACAATCGGGAGGTACAACAAGACGGGAGAGTCGTTAAGGCTTTTATCTTCTCTGGTTGAAGGAGAAAGATCCACCCGACATCCCAGAGGGCACTGATCAATCACGGCCTGAGTGGTTCAAACTGTTTGTGCTGGATTCCACATTTATCACCATCCGATGGAGCTCTGTGTCCAACTACAGCGATGAAAAAAAAATGAGAGCACTTTCAATTAGGGCATGGCGAAATACATTCACACCACCTGATTTATAGTGCAAGACTAATTACACAAGCATTTTTCTTGCAGTCAAAGCCAAGACTCGTACTTAAGGCAGCTATTGTCTTGTATTAAATGGCAGAGTCTGACATAGGAAAAGGCTGCAAGGCTTTGCATCTTTAAGAAAAACCTCTTGATAATGACACGAAGGATAACAGCAGACTGAGACGCTTTGATGCTTCAACAGAAAAGGAACATTTTTAGCATTTCGCACAAGTAGTTTTCTAAATAATGTGAAGCATTTAAGTTTTTAACCAAGATTTCAAACAAGCCTTAAAATAATAGCCAATTACCAATCCATGACATTTCTTCTGCTTGGAATACTCGCAGCTTCAATGTCAGCTTTGCTATCCTATGTATAAGTGTAGATTATGTCATTTCCTTAAATGTTGCCACGAGCACAAACCTCAGGGGAAAGATGGGGTAGTTTAACAATAGGCACAAGCTACAGGCAGAGTGCTGGGGCACGCTGCACCTCATGAATATCATTAGCTGCGAGCTGAATTTGTATTACTTTGGGATTACATCTAACCCCGTAATGCAACCTGATTGTGATTGCGAAGTGAAAATATGCAATAACATAATCATATGTAAAGCAAATGTAAAAATACAAATCATGTTGTGGCATTAAAACTATCCTGGTCGGTTTGTTCCCAGAGAGAAGGCAGAGAGGCTTTATATACTAAACCTCAGAGCTTTGCTCAGTGTAAGTGCAGCATGACAAAAGGTGCTAAATATGCACATGTAAGATAAGTTTCTGTTGCCTACATGAAAATATTTCTTAATTTTGCAATTAAATGTACCCGATGGCTCTTCCAACTTCATTTATCCACGAAGCCCACAACTGTCCAATGCATTTCCATCCTTGTATTAACACTGTAATCAATGCAATCAGGGGACAGTTGATGTACTTCAGGCCCCGTCCAGTTGTCAAAATCACTGTGTTTATGCCGCAGCAGCTTCAAGTCTACCCTCACCATCCCGCTCACCTAAACACACTCTGTCCCACAGTGGCAGAGGTGGGAGAAACTGGGTGTCAAGTGGGAAAGTTAATCACATCTTCCATCATTGAGTCTAAAAGGGTTTCACACTCACTTATGATGGTCTACACTTCCCTGTAGTTGTTAGATTTAAGATGGAAGGTGGCGTTGTAAAGAGAGGTTCTCCCCAACGACAAATAAGAAGTTCCTAAAGAACAAGACTTGTTGCACTCGACTCCCAGCCTCTGATAGTGAAGAATGATGTGATTAATAATCAAGGTCATCAATGTCATACCATCAACAGACGGTGAAAGCATTCCCGTAAGAATTTTATGGCTTGCTTACCTTTCTAATGGTTAAAAGAAATTTTTGTAAAGTAAAAATTGTCCAAAAAATTTGAAGGAAACATTGGAAAAAGTTGCATTTCCATCCACCTGTTTTTGTAGTGAACTAACTCGGCTACACAGTGCATTTTTGTTTGAATATGGCGATGTAGACAGATAGATGAAGCCATCTGCCAATGAAAAATGGAGAAAGAGCCTACGGAGTTAGTTTCAGTAGGGCTAGTTGAAGTTGTTGTTTGGTGCCAGCTAGCATTGGCCATGTTGCATTCTGTCGGGAGATGAAGACAAAGTTTGGGAATATCAGGGCAGATGGCAGTGAGGTAAAATTTCGTTCTGTCAGAGCTTTTGTGGAAAAAAACAAACAAACAAAAAAACACTTTCTTTACTCTTTTTTTTTAAAAAACCATCTTCTTGCACCACGTATTTTCAAATGTTGCTGTTTCCATCAACCTTTTCTGATGTGATACCTCAAAATGTGCATCAAAATGCCTTGATGGAGACATGAGTGGATATTACATAGTACAGCTGTGGAAGGCTTGAAATATATCAGTCCAATGCATGATTGCTCTTACATCATATCCATATATGAATATATCCTGCATTGACACAAGCCCCGAGCACCCAAATACACCATTCTTTGTATGTCTGACTCTTGCATGATACCAATATCACTGGGACTAACGATCAGAATCCCACAAAAATACTGTCAACACCCACATGAAGTTTTACTCCGTGTTTGCAGTTGACTTTGTAAGAACATCACCGAGATGTGAAGCTGTTAAAAACATGCTTCGGATTAAAACCTCCTAAGACACTGATGTCAGGTTCCACTCTGATTGAATTTGAGAGATGCTGATCAACCCCCAGTTAAGGCCAGCCGATCAGGACCGAGGTGTCAGTTCAGGGCTTAGACGGAGGAGTGAACGTCACGCTCCTCCTTAAGCAAGATGAAAGAATGTTCCACATGAGATGTTCCCTCCTAAACACTTTGACGGATGTGATCGACCAACCCCCAAAGACGTGTAGTGACAACAGATGATCTGCTCAGGTAAGCAGCATCTTGCTTTTCAAAGTGCTTTACATTGCAACTCGTCGTAAGAGGTTGATTTCAAAGTCACTGCTAGTCTGCAGCGCGACAGATTTCCTGCCCATGTGGATATGTGGGGAAGTCACGGATGTCTTGGAGGCACAGGTGATAATAGGGCCTTAATCACCCTGCTGGTTCTGGTTGTCCCTCTCAATGTCACATATCCGGATGAATGTGGTAAATATCAGCCCATAGTTTGAATAATTATCTGGTTTTGTCAGACCAAGGTCTTGGTCACATGAAGCGGGTGAAAGATGAAAGGTGTATATAACATTTGCAATTTTAAAGCAAGTGTACTGTATAATCACCAGGTTAATACTATTTGGATGGTGCAACTTTGAAACTCTTGGATTAAAAATAAAGCCGAAATGCATATTTTTGCATGCAAGATGTAAAGGCTTTCTAAAGCTTTGAGGCTAATTAGCATTTTGCACACAGACAAGTGATCAGAGCAGACAAGTGTAGAGATGCACCCTTTTGGTCAATGGCTGTTTTGTTCAGCTGTAATGCCATGTGACTGGAGAATAATGATGAGGAGGATGCTTTACCTTTTTTGTCCTCTACTGAAAGCTTTTATATTAACATCAGTAAAAGCAATTCCCTGAACATAATGGTTTGATGAGGCAGGATCTTGGCAGAAACCTCCGTTCCCTCGTCTAACCCCCTAACATACCGGCTGTACCTCGAACCAGCATCCCCACTGTTCAATACCATCTCATTTGTCATATATCAAACGCAAACTTCAATGTCTTAACCTCACATATGCTGTGGAAGAAGGAGTCTGCTACAGTGATGCTCTGGCTGCTGTCCAATCCTCAGCTGAATAAACACAAGGGCCATTTGCAGGTTGGCAGACACAGAGATGTTTGGCTTTCAAGGCAATCCACCTCCCTCCCTTTACTCCAGTTGACCCCTTCTCTTTCAAACGAAAAGGTGAAAGGACGTCAAGAGCTTACAGCCACACAAGTTGATCTGATTGGCTGGGAACCTTGTATAGCACGAGTCCATCACAATTTATGGAGTTTTGATCTGTCAGGACAGAATTTGAGGTTTGGAGAGGAGCGGAGAGAAGAAAAGTCCGACTGTAGAGGACGTTATATCAAAGGGAGCAAATCAAACAGGATTAAGTAGATGGCTCACTGTGATAACAGATCAGATTTGCAGACAGAGATTAAGACAAAATCTAAATATTATTACTCATGTTAATTAACCAATTAAACATCTATAAAGAATCCTGATATTTGATTATAATCACAGCACCAACCCTGTCTCCAAGAGATTATGTTTTGTACAGTGTAATTTATTTGCTGGCCAGATGAGGCAAAATTACATTTCCCTCGAAATTGGCCGAAGTGCCACAAAGTGTGGCATGGAGGTTATACAAGGTGGGCATATATGTGTGTGTGTGTGTGTGTGTGTGTGTATATGTATTTGTATACACACACACACACACACACACACACACACACACACACACACACATACATATATATAAAAGGAATTTGTTTGTTTGTTAGCTTCAATACAATTTTGGAAGATTGCCCAGTCCCAGCTGGCACCATCATCTATATAAATATCGTTCCTTTTTTGTTGTTGTTGTAGTTTTTTTTTTTTTTGCCAGTGTCTGATATAATGAAATATTGTAAATTTGAAAACAAAATGTTTCTTTTTTCCTCCAAAACATTTGTTCCAATTTTATCATACATCTCCAATCTACAATTTTTTTTACCCAAATCTTTTTTAGCATGGCGGGTACATCAACTAAACTTGGCTTCATTATGAAGCTGTTCAAACTTGTATTTATGCAGTCGCTACAAACTTCATAAACACAAATTGTTGAGCGTAGTGTGCATCAAGGCAGTGTTAAGTGATGTGTCCCTCTCTGTAAACTCCACCACATTTCCAACTGTTTACACAATGAAAACATAAGCGCCGTAAATGCAGCTCAGCCCAACCAGCCAGAAAAGTGGGAACAAGTAACAACAAAACCAACTAAAACAAATGCTACTCCAAAGACATTGTGCTATTGTGTATTCATGACCAGGCACTTGGTGGAGATGGTCTTTCACTGACACAAAAGCAAGCAGGATCTTCTGTTTCTGTCATTTTAAACAAATAACAATGATGCAACAGAAGTGCTTCCAGTGAATGTGAAATGTGCTATTGAATCACCAATGGAGCCCTACAATGGTTCGCCATGCATCACAACAGCCAGGACAGGCTCAATATTAACATTTCCTTTTGACATGAAGCAAAAGGTTTTCTTTAACCCACAGAGGCTGAATGGGAATCAGCGGATAATAAGAAATTAAAAGGTAAAGAGGACACAGGGGAAAGAGCGAGAGAGAAAGCCAAATCCGAGCCCCAGGGCTTAATGTTGGAACACAATGGCCACCAAGGCAGTAAAGGAGTCAACATTTCTTATTCGCCTCCTCCCCTAGTGCCACCTGCATTACAATTAACCTCATGGCAACCTTGAGGTCTCTGATTAGTGATGGCCTATTGTCTTGATCCCATTAATGCTTGGCCCCCACTTTGCCCTCAGTGCACTCGCATCAACAAATCAAACCCTGTTTCTGGCAGAGTCTTTTACTGCAGGGAGCTTGCCTCTCGTATGGCATAATTACCTACGGGATGACTGCTTTGCCTCTGAAGCGGGACAGCTAAAAAAACTGATGACTGTCTTGGCATGGCAATGACGTTGCTGCACTGACATATGCTATATGCTGTTATAAACTGTCCCAAAAGGGAAGTAAACAAAAAATGACAGGAGATGGTCAATTACAACAGGAAATGGATTGTTTCCTTTGCCTAAAGATGGGCAGAGACTACAGGACAATGAGTCAGTTTGTGGTTCAGTTCCACCCTCCCGATAACTGTGGGAATGTTCCCAATTTTAGGCTGATCTGAAAAGATGATCCACTCAAATAAAACTGTAGTGGGAAAGGTTAACGGGCTGAATGTTGTTCCTGACTTGGGCCCCTGATCTGGAAACTGTTGACTATTAACTTTTGTCCCGTGGTGTGAAAGGAACATACAGTATATGGATTACTAAGAAAAAAAACCCCAAACCCTGCAATATCCCATGAAAGCATACAGTTAACATAAGCAGTGTAGCAGTACTGAGCACTACTGAGACTGACATTCATCATCTGTACGGTTGCTGTAGACTGTTGCAGGGGGCTGAAGCCCGGAGCTTATTTCAGCTGTCATTTGGTGAGATGTTGCTTGGCCATCACACAGCCGACATATAAAGTCAGACAAGCTCTCACACTCGTTTCCACACCTACGGCCAATTTGGAGGCTGAAATTAATCTAACCCTGTGGGAAGAGGCTGGAGCACCCGGAGAAAACCCACGCAGGCTCAGTGAGAAAATTCAAACTCCACAGAGAAAGGTGCCTGCCAGCCAGTAGAACCCAGAACCTTGTTACTGTGAGGCGCTCACTGCTGCACCAGCGTGCTGCCCTAGAGACTGACATAAACTTTATTTTTAACTCCTCTCCAACTTGTGCAAATTTCAAAATATACACATGTACGCCATGCTCATGCCATCTTCACAATCATGACTTGATCCGCACCCCCCCCCCTTCTACATTTCTGTGCAGAAAATTGCACACGTGTCTCCACATCGATGTTTGCTCCTGGTGAATTCATATTTGATCACACGTTTCTGTGAGAACCAGGAATCAGCACTCTGAAACTGTTTAGGAGAACCACCGAATGTGTGGTCCTGTATCTTGATTGAATCATCTGGTGCGTGGGCTCTGATGAAGAAATGTTAAAAATGGATTTAAATCATCATCATGTCCACGTTCCTCCACATTCTGATTTGAAAATCCCATCGTGTGCACCAGGCTTTACTGATATCTGCAGCTGCACCGACAAACTGCAAAATACGAACTTGTGCAGTGGAAGCTTTGCACCATTGATACTCAGGATTACAAGACAGAAGTGGGAGCATTAAAAGAATTAAAAGCACGCCAGATGTTAGGAAGCCCTCGAGGAATAAACCAACACATTAAACATAATATCACCTCATGCACTGGAGTGCAATCACTGGTTCTCTCCGGGGAGCTGTTACACTATGTGTTGCTGCCACAGTTTAAATCTCAAGAAGCAGAAACTAATGCGCTGCAGACAGGTTTGGCCCACGCAAAGCATACACTAGGGAACACAGACAGGCTCCAGAAAGTAAAAGCTATGGCTTTATTTTTGAGCGCAACACAAACAAAAACTGAGTTGTTCTGTTTGATATCCACTTGTAGATAAACATCCTGTGTTTTATATAAGCGTTTTGCCATCCGCACTACAACTCCTTACACTTTCTTAAATGACACATCTCTGCCAAGGCCAAATTATTCACACTGCGTTAAAAACAAGACACCAGCGCTTCAAGTACACATGAAGACAGATTTTAAAATTCAAAGTAGTGAGTAAAACATGATGAATTATCTTTTGTATAATGACTAGCAATAACTGCGAAACGTCATAAATTACTGCAGCTCATAACTGTTTGGAAAATGTAAATATTTGGAGCTTAAATAGCCAGCTTGAACATATGAGAACACATTTGGTTTTAGTGATGGCGATGGAGCAAAACTGCATTTTTAGTCTCATGAACACGATAATGCTTCAAGGGAATTACTTCAGTTTTGAATGGGGGGGGGGTCACTTGGACTCAGATCAACTGTTAAGTTTTGGGAGGTCAAAGGTCAAGCCTGCTGTGACCAAACAAAATCATAGTTTTTTCAGTTTCAATTCAAAAATTCACTCATACAATTTGAGACAAATGGAATGAAGTAATATTTTATATCCAACAGGTCAATGTGACAAAATTCAAAATCAAATTTTCTGGCTTTTGTCACAACAGGAGCTCCTTAAGAGTAAAATCCATTCCATTTTACCAAAAACTCCCTGAAAAAAACCCAACTTGAAACATTGAATTCCCTCCGAAGCTGCACTGCATAGAGTGGATGGTGAGTCTGGAAAAACAGATGTAAACTGAACTGGTTGGCAAAGGCATACAACCACAAGGCGGTATAATTCTAGTGTTTGTGGTGGTATTTCATCAAGTATTGTGCTTATTCAACATCCGTCTCCACCTACTCCTTCCTGCTGCGACAACACTTTCAGCCGTTGTGAAGCTCAAGTGTGCGCTTGCACCAATGCAACAAAATGATTGGTGAGATTTGTATTCAGCTGTTTGGAGGGAGGGGTGGTATCTGTGGTGATGTATATTTTCCTATTCAGATTTCATAAGTGTTTATATCTTTGATTTATGACATACATACATCTTCCGTCTATTTATCGTATAGAGGTTCCTTTCCTGCCTGATTGCTCTAAATATCTGCTTGAAAAAAAGCCATTGTAGACTTTTTAACAATAAATGCTTGTAAGTAAACTAGTACAGAGGCAATTGCAGCATTTTTTTTTGCTCTAATTACAATCATACACAGAGTAATTAAAAAGAACTGGATTCATTAGAATCCATGGAACACAAAATTACTGAAATAACACTGAGGGCGCTGGTGAAGTACATTTTTAGATTTCACTTCTCAGTAAATTTCAAGGAGTGCCGAGAACAGCAGAGTGAGTATAAACATCTCAAGTTCTACAGATTTCTTAGTTTGAATTTTGTCACTGTAAATTCAGATCTCCTGACTTGGATCTTCGACTGGATTCATTTCTTTTGTGTTGGCACTAATGGCCGGGGGGGGGGGGGGGGTGTTTGTGTGTGTGTGTGTGTGTGTGTGTGTGTGTGTGTGTGTTATTGTGACTAAGAGAAAATATTGGTGCTTCTGACCTTTCTGATCATCTCTATTACACTTATGAACAGCAGCAAGTTTATCATTAGCATTGTTCATGAGCTGCTCTTTGTTTATTAGTCAAGTTTTTATATGGAATGATGGTAGGAGACGAATAGAAGTGTACACAAGTACAGATAGCATGAATGCCCCCTTTGTTTGAGAATACACAATTTACTGTATTAGGAACTGCACCAGAAGAAAACACCTCCACTCGGCATTGAATTCTTGTTTTTTCTTTTTCTTTATTTCAATGTTTTTCTCTGGCTGGAAGCGTAACAGCACCATTCTCGGCCTGCCCAGTGTGCAGGTGGCAGAGAAACTTGGAGGGCACACCTGCCAGCTGATTCGACCATGAGACTCCGCACCGCGCCGTCTATAACTCGGGTCTCTTGAGGATGTCCCTCACCATGCAGGTGCAGAGAAAAACATGATGGATAAAACCAAATTCAGCAAATGCCTCTGGAAAAACCTCTCTTGTTGTGTGCAAATGAGACAAATGGGTGCATATTTTTGTTTTCTTGTAACTCCTGGAGCTACAATTCCAGGAATTTTGGCAGCAATTACTTTAATTTGTCTTAATCTTGGTCCTGTGTCTAATATCATTCTTAGTTTTTTATCCATTTTTCATTGACTTTTACTCAATTTTCACATTTAAAGTCTAATCTCAGCCAAAGAAAACTGTGTCTTATCACCACAGTCTCATTTATGATGAAAATGTTTGGGGTTTTTAGTCAAAAAATTTGCCAGAATTTGTTTGTGGTGAACTTGAATGTGTTTCAGAGTTCTTTTGGCTGTTGAGTCTTCCCCGTTTGTCTACAATGCGTATTAGTCTGGTTTTACTTGTTTAGTTGTAATTGAGGAACTTTTTTTTTTTGTTCTTGATGAAATTACAACTCTCTGGGGAGGCTTCCAACTAGAAGGCATGTGTTGATGGTTTATCACTAGCTCGAAACATCATTTCACTCTCCTGATTTTTGCCTTCACCAAAAAAAAAAAAAAAGAAAAGGAAAAAGCCGAAACCTCAACACATCAACCACAGGCTCAAATTCTATTCAACACTTTCAATTTGTGGTTGAATGTTTTCAATCTTTGTGAAATACAAAATAAATAAAAAATGGACCCATGCGTCATGTACACTATTAAGATGTCTAGAATATGCTGTATGTCATTGGTCTTTGTTAAATTTATTCTCTAAGAAATGAGGCAGAAACAGACATTTTGGAACAGTCGACATGCTTTTGTTGACTAAGATCCATTCATGACTCCTATCAAGTCCAAAACACGTTTCCCTCAACCATTTACAACGATCAGAGGCCACAAGGCGGCCACACTGCTTATATGCCTTTGCCCAGCAACCATGATACACGTAACCATACCCCGACCACATCGCTTTAACACCCTGCCACGTCCGACCCAAAATAAACTACCATGAAGATTTATGCACACAGAATATAAAAGTTATCTTTCTCTCTCTCGCTCTCGCTCTCGCTCTTCAAACCAAAACACTGAATACAACCATCAGTTTTAACTGGAGACGTTAATACAAAAATGAATGTCAAATTTAAAGTCTTGTGTACTTTATGCATATGAGATGCAAACTGCAAGGTGGCCAAATTGTACTATAAACTGATGAATGTGTTGAAGCGTGACAAAATTGTCCGTAATGAAAAACTTACCAACAGCAAGAATTATTAAAAGAAATAGATTATCATCTATTTTGCAATGTAGGAATACCAATTTGTCAAACCTGGGGGAAAAAAAACAAAACAAACAAATACCAGAAACTTCCCAGCCAGCTGGAGAAATATAAATGGAGGGCATTTTTTTATTAATATTCTTAGACAAATGCTTGGCTTTGTTGTTATGTTCAACAAGATTCATCATTGTTGGTAGTTATTGTCCAGACCCCCCATGGTTGTCATTTTTTATCCTTGCCATCTCCATAAACTGCATTATTAAGTTAGGTTGTTATTCCCTTCACACATTCAAAGAGTCTCTAGGCTGACTCATAGCAACTACACACACACACACACACACACACACACACACACACACACACACACACACACACACCCTGTGGCTATAATAATCCTGCAGTCCTTGATGCTAACACTATTTTAATAACATATATATCTATGAACTTTGATCCTGCTTCCGTCTTGCCGCGTGTTTAAGTCCTTTGGTGTACACGCTCTTTACTTTCTATATATCTATCTATATCATCTATATATCGATACTGTATATCTATTTAATTAGCGTGTATAAGTTGTAGATTTGTAGATTACGACTCCCCTGATATTGGACAAGAAGCCATTCAAGTTTAGTTGCTCCCAAGAGTCTGATATTACTGCGTTACGTCCTTGGATGATTGGAAATTTACATACAATTTTTGTTTACCATGCATCCATATGCTCAACTACAGATATTTTTTTTCACCACCAAAGCAGATGTTGACTTATATGAACTCCACACACTAGTCCTATGAGTAACGCTAAATGAACACCAAAGAAAAGGGTTTAACTACCCCTACACCACCATTTGCATTTGATTTAGCTCAGATGCGACTGATTTATTTCGCATTTTTGAGACTTTATTATAAACTGCTGTATTAGTTGGTGTTGTGTAGCTTGTGGTTTATTTATCCAAGCCAAAATTATTATTAAGTGCCACTATGAGGACTTTTTTTTTTTTTTTTGTCTGGGTAAAATATTATACCAGGTGAGAGTGCGTGTCTTTGACAGGTCGCCATTTTCAGACCGCTAATTTGGTCTCTTTGTGGCAAATCCCAGCACAGCAGCAGGACAATTATAACCAGGTGCAATGATTTGATTCAACAAATTCTAGGTGGATCATTCCAGCTTGTGCGCCCCCCCTCCAGACCCTGCACTCCCCTCTCTTTCCCCTATTTGCTGCATTGTCTCTCTTCAGGGCCAGCTATGAAGGAACAGATGCCCTTGAAAAATTTACAGCCCTCACATGTGACTGTGGATCTTGACATAAAGCTGAAGCACTTCCAGGAACTTGAAAGTCATGAACCAACCATTGTTGTATATTATAATAATTGGTATGGCAGCAACTGGAGACATTCCCCCTGAATAATCTAGAAGATAATGGGACATGCTAATGAGCAGTGGAATCAAGCCAGTGCCAAATAAATGAGGGCAAAGAGGAAGAAGATTGTAATAGGCGGGAAGATGCCCATGCAAAGGGGAAAAAAAAAAGGTTTTACACACATGTGTGCAGTATTGTTGAGTGTAGAATACCACGGTCCAGTCTACTTGTCAGAACTGTTGATGCACATTTGGGGAAAGTATGATTTGGAAGCTTGCACCTGGCAGATTTCATGCTACGCTGCAATGCCAAAGCACTCCAGCAATGCCACGCTAAACTCCCAGCTTATTCCTCTGCTCCGCACACAGAAAACATGTGAGGGCCCATAAATATTCACACTTTAGTATGACTGTATATAATGAAAGTATGACTTTCTGATGGAGGGATTGTAAATCATTTCTGATTTGCCTGAATATATTTGATGGAATCCGTAATTTGTGTAACCATTTATTTTTGTTCTACACCCACTAATCATATGAAACTCTATAGTACAAATGATCTGTAACCACTTGAACATTTATTCGTATACATTAAATATTAAGGTGTAATTCCCTTTGAACGATAATTAATACTTCAGGAGGAGCTTATAGTGCGGCAACTTATTAAACATGCCGGACCGCATCTTTGCTGTACAGCGAACTCTGTCATTAGTGACACACTACATCTCAATCCTGTGGACAGCTGATTGGATTTACTCAAAACTTGGGCTGGAGAAAGTCTCACGCTGAGAGTAAAATTGACTTAGGCCTGTATTCCGCGAGAAAGATGAAGGGCATCCAGTCTTATCACTCTTCATCCCATGTCTCCCTGCAGCCCCAATACTTTCCATGTGTTCCTCCAGTGTGCAACTAGGAATTTTTCTACATGTGATGTCAACATCAAGCCAGGACCCAACGTCAAAGGAGGTACATAGGGAAGAATCGGTAGCGCTGCCAACATTCGGTGGTTTTGTTGAATCCATGTTGAGATTTTTTTTTTTTCAGTCAATGAGCGAGATGGACGCCAGAGAGAGGGGGGAAACAGAGACGTTATCAGGGTTGTGTGAAGTAGGAAGGAGGATAGGATTGCGCCGATTCGGGACAAGCTATTTCCCTTATGTACAGTATTTATATGTCCATACAGTGTGTTATCATACCAAACATCAATTTGAAAAGTGTGTTTGTTATGTTTGGTAACTTTAAAACCAACCACACTGATACAAAGCCTGGATTTTAATACATTATGTCAAAACAGTTTTGTTACATAAAGTATGTTTACATTCAGTTAATACCATTGATTTGAAATATATGTTTTCCTTTTATCTGCAGTGATTTTTTGGGGGTAACTTTTAAATCAAGACTCGACGGACAAACTGCATTTCAATGCATCGAGTCATGATTCAATATTCTCTCCCTGCGACCAGGATTCCAATTCATAAAGTTCACACCGCTCCATGGCAAATTCATTTCATGTTGAAATTTTATCTCATAAACCTTTAACAACATTTCTATAACTGTAATGTGTAAAAATGCAGGCGGGGGGGGGGGGGGTCGGGATTGGGGGGGTCGTGTGTATAATTTCATTCCTGCTGCATCCTCACCGGGGTGCTGCTTCTCAGACTTCAGCCAGAAGACAAGCCTTTATTTGATTTAGGGAACTCTCCCCCCACCCACCCCCCACCCCATGTGCCTCCTCCGCTCATGAAGTGTCCCAGTATGGAATGTCTGCATTATTACACTGCTGACAGAGATTGATGCCTCGCCAAACCATCTGCACATGCAACCGTCTTCAGCACTTCAATAATTACAGAAACTTTAAGCCGTTTTGAAAAACTAAAACGCCGTTTTAGAGTTTGAAACGTTGGCATTTCAATGAGATTGTGTTTTGTAACGTCGTCTGCGAAAAAGTGATTTATTGGACCGCCGCTCGTGGCCGTGAGGTTGAGCCTGGTTGTAGCAGGAGCAGATTAAAGTCAACATTGAAATTATTTACGAGTCAGCTGGTCAAATCTGAACCGGCTAAAACGGGCAACCACGAATCTTTGCATCATTCATGCGCTCCACAGTGTGTGTGTGTGTGTGTGTGTGTGTGTGTGCGTGTGTGTGTGTGCAGCTATTACATGAAAACTTGATCCAAAAAAGCACTCTCTTGAAGAGAAATTGTTGTAACAGATTTTTTTTTTTAGATGATATCCGACACTAATATAACACACAAGCAGGTGTGTGTGATCCTGCGTGTTGTCTCCTTGCAAAGACCCTCAGAACAAAGGTTGCAGTGTGCAGCCACAGACTTGTAACCCAGTAGGATAGTGTTCACATCTTACACTGCCTCACCATTTTGTTTAACAAGGCCAAGGATCAAAACACTAATCCCCCCTACACACACACACACACACACACACACACACACACAAAAACCCTGTGGCTATAATACTCCTGCAGTCCTTGATGCTAACACTATTTTAATGACATAAATCTATCTATCTATCTATGAACTTTGATCCCGATCCAGTCTTGCCGCGTGTGTAAAGGTCCTTTCCGTGAACACACACTCTTCACTTTCTGTAGCATCTTGTGTTTTCATGGCAGCATCAGATGTGTATCACCACACGACTGGAGAAGGAAGAAGTTCATGCTCTGCGGTGAAAAACGTGCAGAGAAAATAATGATAGTTTTGTTTCAGCTGGAATCTCAAATTAAGACAACAAAGTAGCAGTTAAAAGTTTCACAGCCTCTGTCACCTGTAATTTAGGTTCTTTTGGGAATTAAAACCTGAGTTGGTCATATTTTGGATTAAAGAAGTAAAAAAAAAACCTAAAAAAAAAAAAACCCTTTCAATAGCATCAGTCAAAACATAAACCAAGTTGATGCTACAGTGAGCGGCGTGAGCCGATGACAGTTTTAAACCTAATTTCTGAAAAGAAAATTAAAATTAGGTTTTTAAAAGACATATGTTAAAAATGATTGCCTTCAAACAGCCATTCACACGGCTATTAGGGAGCAACATGACTCCATTTATCTGTTTGATCGCGATGCTGAGGAGATGACAGATGGACGCTTAGAAGTTGGGAAACAAATTTGTTTTTTTTAAGTAAGAAGCTTCAGATGGATAGATTTTTTTTCTTTTCTTTTTTTTGAGGACTAATGAACGTCGTCCATTAGACAGCAAACCACTGCTGCGAGTGGCTTTCTACCAAAGAACTGAGTGGATGCAGGACGTGGGGGGCTGTCATGATTTCATGAAAAAAAAGAAAAAAGGCTGAGGCATTTGAGGAGTATGACACTTAAACACTATTACTTGATATTTGCTTTGCTATGAGTAAACATGGCGGATTATGTTTTGTTTTTTAAAAAGGGGGGGGTTCTCAAACTTTCCAGCTTTAGATCGCCAAAATAAAAGATGCACCACCACTGCTATCCTTCTAGGTGGTTGCAAAGGTTGCACACGCACACTGATGATAGGCTTTTTCAAACAGATGTCAACTTAAGTAAAATCACTATTCATATAGTCGTTATAGCACTATTTTTTTTAACTCGTAAAACAATTGAGCCCGGTTGTAATCATTTTTAAATCTTAATTTTATTCATGCAGTCATTCTGGGAACCTCCCATCTAACCCACCAAGAGGTCCTGACCCTTAGTTTGTGAACCCCTGGTTTCAGATTCTGATTCTTTATTAATATCTGACGGACTGAACTGCACTCACACCGTCTTGCAGATGCATCTGTGTTTGTAGGGTAAACTTTATTGGCAAAAGCCGATATGTCATCTCCAGTTTGTCGTAAATCACTGCTTCAAATATTAAAATTTGAGTTCGCACTTAGTTTTCATTCTGTCATTTTTTTTGGTTCCAGAAACTTCAGCATATTTTCAGTCTTCATTCCTGTAAAAAAAACAACAACAACAAAAAAAGCAAGAACAACAACAAGAACCCCGACATTATAAGATGCTGTAAGCCACTTAAAGCTTCGCTGCTTGATCTTCTGGAGAGACTTGACCTTTTGTAATGGTCAACGTTTAATTTGCCCTTTTCCAACATAGTCTTACTCTACATCTGGTTTTAAAGCCTTACAAGCATGTTGTGCCCAGCAGAAAGCATCTTACAGACTGAATTGGATCACTTTTGAGTGACGGATAAATGTAACATTGAAGTCGATCACGTGCAACTCATAAACAATATTTCCTGACACAGAGTGATTAGGAAAAAAAAAAAGCTCTTTATTATACAACAGTATTCATAACAATGCAGTGTTTCTATGTGCAGATGTCACACGTCAGGACCCCCTCCCACCACACTGACCTTCCTCAGTCACGAAGCATTAACATGCGCTCTCGTCATTAATTAAACACAATCCCCGACTGTCATGTTGTTAAAAGCCACAATGATGCAACATATCCACGTTCATCACACAAACATTGGAATATTGGCGTTTTAAATAACAAATATTTTTAATTCATTTCCCACCAAACAGCAACAAAAGAGACGCAGTGTGTAAATCAGGCTGCACCATTTCTGCTGCAGGTGGAAACACCGATTAGTGACTAATTGAATGCTGTAGGAAAATTAATAAACAGCAAACACCTGGACCGAGTGACTTCAGCCTCATTATTATCAATCAAACCAGAGAGAAGTGGGAATTAATGGTGGAAAGTGATCATGCTTTTATTTTGAAATCATATTTGCAAGAAATTTCATTATTATAGACATTTCTAAGTGTTACAAAGGTAGGTGAGTTAGTTTGAAAATTTGTGTGTATGTACATGTATTTATATATATGTTTTTTTTTTTAGGGAGAGATATTTTCCCAAACTGCAGTAAATATGAAATACTTCTTTAAGGCCCCTTTCAAAATAAGAGTGTGCTGAATCTTCAGCTGTTAGTTTGTTCGACTTTTTTTTTCTAAAAACACATCTGATGAATAAAACAGACCACACACCAAATCCAGTGTCAATTCATTTATTACTGATTTAAATACAGCTGTTAAAGTGATCCAACTGAGAATTTTAATGAGGCCTCCCCCTCAGTTTGTAAAAAATTGTGAGTTCTCGTGTAATTCCTAACAAGAGAAACTTCACCACAAACCTCCCATCTAATGCTTTTTTTTATTTTAATATTGCAATGTAATGTAAAAATAATCACACATAACTCAACGTTTTAAAACATTTTTGTGCATAACCCATGCTGTCGTTTCATTTATCATGGAACACCTTGTATTTGACGGTATCAGGCAGCCAGGCGACGTCTTGTCGCATTTACAGTAACAGGCTGGATACCTTCCAGTCTGACCTTCCGTCAGCTCGGCATCACAGCAGAAGAAAGGAGAAGAAAAAACCCCCACATATTTCAAAAGACCAATTTAATAAAGTTGGATTGACGCTTTCACACCCACTTTTCTTCACACGGCTGTCGTCGAAGTTCAGAGGTCACCGCAGCTTCGAGGAGTGACGCGACCCTGTTACATCTCAGATCTTCAGCTATTCTCACCTCCCTCGTGTCGTATCACTCGCTTAACTGTGACATCAAGGAACATCAGAGCCGTGGACGTAGTAAAAGAAAAAAAAATCGAACGGTGTAATGCTGTTGAACACACACATGCATACGCACACACTGGTTGAACGCAAGGGAATTGTTACACTTCACTTAGCGGGTCATAACTTAGCATCTTTTCAGAAGAAAACCATGAAACGTGAACAGTTAATGAAGCGAAAACCTTGCTAATGATAAAAGAGATACGAGGGCATGGCGATATTTGAAAGGTAAATATATTCACAAGCTCCTTTTGACAGATTATATATACTGCTTGTATCACAGTACTTTTTATACTAATAAGCATCACTGTTAATTTCACCTGACGTTTAATTTAGTAAGACATCTGACTTACTTTTCTTTTTCTTTTTTTTTGTGTGCAGAATTTTGCATCATGTTTCTCTCGTTTTGACAATATTCAATATATAATCGATATATTTCCCAGCCTGATTACACGGTTTATGCTTCCAGTTTTCTATGTAATGGTTATGCGCCTTCACTATCTGATATAGCATCATTAATATCCTTTTCCTCCTTCACACACACACAGACACCCCTCCCCCTTACTCTTGTCAGCTCACCTGCATCCTGCTGGTGCGGCTGCTAGAAACTAAGTTACTACGCGCACTTGCTATGATGATAATTTACCACAGTTTTGTTTGCCAAATAAGATTTCGATGTCTCCAGTTGTGCCAGTCTAACTCCAAATAAAGCCAGCATCAGCACTGGTTCTGCAGGCTCGTGTATCAGCCCATCAGAATATCTTCACTAAAGGGTAAACGGAGCAATGAGAAGATCTACAAGCTTCCTGTAGTCGTAATATTTTACTGCATGGCTCAGAGTTTCAGGGGGTTTGATGACACCGCTTCAGATTTATTCCCTTGGAAATGGTTCAGTAATAAGGAATGGAAAATATCTACAGGACAAACACACACACACACACACACACACTGCGCACTGGGACTCATGATTGATACCGACAAATGATCAGAAAGCAACAAATATTTGCAGATTAACAGAAAAAAGAATTCTGCGTGCGAGAGCCAGCTGATGGCGAGTGATGATTCGATGATCGCAAATCAATGAATTGCTACTCAAGATGTCCACTTAGAACATCAGCTGTGTAAAGAACAACCCGTGTGCAGAGCCACAGTCAATTGGAAGGGAAAACAAAGACGTAATTGGTTGTGCGTCAGAAGAAGTTGGATTTGTTTTATATGTTTGACTCATTGGTGACCTTGACGATTTGTAACACCAGCATTTAAACTGCTGGAAAGACTTTGAAGACCACCCAAAACATGTAGCTCATCATAAAAAGGGAGGTGGTGGTGTGTGTGTGTGTGTGTGTGTGTGTTGGGGGGGGGGGGGTTCTAATTGAAACAGTGGTTTCTTGAAGGAATTTCACAATAGTAGTTGTTTTCCCCCCATCATGATTAAGCACATGTGCTTCTGAGAGGATGTCCAATTTAGGGGGGGGGGGGGGGGGGATCATTTTTGTTCTGGTTTTAATTTCAAACACAACATGGAATAAACAGAACAAAACAGGTTCAATGGATACACAGAACAACAGTTAAGACATAGTGTCACCCCCCCCCTCCAAACAAAAAACCAAAACAACCTTTAAGTTCTTGTTGTGTGTGTCTCTCTCCCCCCCCCCCCCCCCCCCCCCCCCACCTCATGATGCACAAGTGAAGAAAAACATGGAGACGTGAAATGGATCCGGAGAAATCTGCCAGCGATTATCTTTGGCTGGACAATCCCTCGCTGCAAAATGAGTTATTGTCAGACTCATCAGATAAACAGATGTCGACAAGCTGCTCCAGTAAGAGAGAGAGCGAGAGAAGGAGAGAGAGAAAGGACCTTTCCACTGAACAGTACATTAACGCACCATATGCATCGCTTTTTTATAACCACATAAAATCAAAACGTGGGCTGATTTCAGTCAGCCTGATGAATTTATTAAATCAGCACCATTTTTTAAAATGCCCTAATGTATATAAATCAGCTCCAAATCTACAACGACACAAACAGTATGAGCGCTACACAATCGCCCGCTGACATGATTGACAACTCTCAGAACATCCCACAAAAACAACAACAGAAGATGCACCGTATTAGATTCGGATAGCCGGTATCTGACGTGGCGAAACTGCTTTGGCCGATAGTTGCTGATACAATCGGTGCCCCCCCCCCCCCCCAAAAAAAGAAGAAAAAAAATAAATAAACAAGTTTGTATGATATTCATTCATAAACAAACTCTAACAACGGCTCTGTGAATTTGAACAAGTAACCTTTTATTTATTTGCAAACAAAGTCATTTATCCAGCCTGGTCACCTGACTAAAAAGAACCGTGGGCCTTTTACATGTAAGCGTGAGAAAATAAAGTCACACAACGCTCATCGAGCTCCTTGTCGCCGGGTAAATTTTTCACTTAAAAAAAACAAGGACTTACATGATAGGAATGTTGTGTGTTGCTACACTGAAGAATAAACAACCGCCATGTCACTCACACACAAGCTGCACCGGTTAAAGACACACAAAGGAGCGACCGAAATCAAAATGACCGATACTACGCCGATATTATAGTACATTCCTACTTTGTTTTAAAAAATTAAAAACACTTCTCATAAACAAAATGAGGGACAACAAAACACACGTTTGTCAAGATGCTGACAAATCCTATTATTTGTTGGGGAAAGTTTAGAAAAGCAGAAGCTTGTGTTGTTCCATTTCACTCCTGCCCTGGAGCAAGGCACCTCCACCTTAACTGCACTGTTCCGGACGGCTTGAGAGTGAATATGTGGAGCTGCTGCATGTTTCTGGATAAATCCACGTCAGAGAAGGGGGTGTTTTCTCCTAACCCCTCCCTCCCTCTCTCTCTCTCTCTCTCTCTCTCTCTCTCTCTCTCTCTCTCTCTCTCCCTCTCTCCCTCTCTCCCTCTCTTAAAGGTGTGCAGCACCCTGTCGCAAAGAGCTAATTGGAGTGGCCTCATTTAGTAACACGTCAAAGCATTGGGACATCACCAGGGTCAGAGCCTCCACAAATCCTCCCGCGCGCTGCTCCCAAACTTAATAGCGTGTCAGAGTGAGAGCACAACTGATGCTACCGGGGGTCACCGGGAGTCTATGCTTCACCGTAACGAACCCCCGCGAAAAAAACAAACAAACCCGGAACTGAGGCAGAGCGAGGAGATGGATGAGCAAGCAGGTGGAGGAAGCCACGAAAAGAAAGAGCACCGGTCGGGATTATCAACCGGAGGACATAATCACATCCTTTATTTTGAACACACCTCACAATAGTCTGACTCTTTTAACCAAAACAAAAACAAGAATAGGCAAGGAAGCCTCGTCAGTTTAAATATGTAACAGCTGGAAATGACAGATTAAATTTGTAAATAAACGTGGAAAAATTTGGAGGGGAATATGACGTTTCTGCAGATTTCTTTTCTCTTTTTTCTTTCTTTCTTTCTTTTTTAAGCAAGGCCCTCTTTGAGCGGTGAGCATTCATCACTACATTAGAATAATCCAATCGAACCTCGTCTCCTGTGACTGTCTTTTATTTTGGTCCGTTTTTATCAACGGATCAGCAAGAACCGACACAGATTTAACAACAACAAAACAAAGTATAGGTTGTAGAAGTTTCACATAAACGGAAGGGTGTGTGTGTGTGTGTGTGTGTGTGTGTGTGTGTGTGTGTGTGTGTGTGTGTGTGTGTGTGTAAACGCGGTGTATGCGGGGCACGTGATGATTGTTAATAATATTGCCTTAAATCAGGCTCTTGAACGTGTTTCTGTGCAGACGTCACCGCGGGATGGATTACCTCATTACCTCCCGTCTGCCACGCCAGTCGTTTTACAGCGAGATCTCTTGGAGGCGTTTCTGACTCGCGAGGCTGCCAAGAAACTAAAGTGGCCTTGACTCCCAGTTTGACCTTTTTTTTTATACATATATATAAATATATAAAGAGATATTCCGGCTCTTTAAACTCAGCACGTGGGGATTCCTTTTTATTTAGATTTGCAAGTTATTTTACGTCTTCGGGTGCAGCTTGTAAAAGTTTTTATTATTATAATTATTATTATTGTTAAACATCTGTAGCATGTATCACGTGGTTCCTATCAGCACGCGTGCAGATTATTGATCAGTTCTCACCGAGTGACGACAGCATTCAAATCAGATTAGAGATTCTTTAAATAAAAAAAACAAAAAACACACGCACGAGCCCCCTCATCCATCAAATTATATCTAATCTTAGACTGCACGTGCCAGCGGCTGCAGTTTCTGTTGGAATGTTTTTCAGAGGGTGGGGGGGGGGTAGAAAGTTGCAGATATACAAACATATTAGGAGTAAGAAGTCCTGAAGGAGGCAGAATGTTGTTGTAGTTTGCGTGGTGAATCTGTTCATTGTTGGAAGGAGGAAATAAATAATCCTATCTCACTTTTTTTTAAAGGTGCAACATGAGGGTAGCGCCCCCCCCCCCCCCCCCCCCCCACACACACACACACACACCCTTACTGGGAGCTGATGCAGACTCTCTCGCCTTGGTAACACAAACGTCAGGCTCAGTTTCACTGGTCACCACGCGGATGATAAATATTCATGAAACCGGCGCCTGCGCTTTCCCCCCCTGACATCTGAATGTCATTTTCCAGACTCGCGCGTAAATACATTTAAAGTGGATGTTATTTCGTTCTTGTTTTTTTTTTAAATTCATTTATTTATTGATTCATTTATTTATTTATTTTCCCCGCGCCGCTCCCCCATGAATCTGCTGCCGCCACCGCTGCCTGTCGTCGGCTCTCCAGCTTTTACGAGCATTTTATTTTCAGTGTGTAGGTTCGGTGTAAAGTAATACGACGGAAGCATGAAGAGGCAATTAAACAACCTCGTCGAGGGCTCGAGCTTTGCATTCAGTCGGATTGCCACGTTTAAAAAAAAAGGGGGGGGGCGCGCAGCCGTTTTGCACTAAAAGGCTCCTGCACCATGTGAAAACACACACACACACACACACACACACACACACACACACACACACACACACACACACACAAAACCCAAAACGGGAGCCATAATGAGGCAATAACAACGATATATTCCAGAGGACGCCTTTGCCGCTCTTAACTAACTTTAACATGATATGATTTTTTTTGTTGTTGTTAAATTTTAGTTTTCGGGTCTCCATCTTCCAACATATTTGCATGCTGCCATTTAAATCTGGTGCCAGCGAGGCAAACCACACACCAGCCACTTTAACACATCCAGGTTTTTTTTCCCCCTCTCTTTCTTCTTCTTTCCCTACAAGTGACTTTCTCAAAGGGATCTAGGTTGGAATGTGCGTGTGCGTGCGTGCGTGCGTGTGGCGGCAGCAGCAGCAGCCCTGGGACTAGACAGATAGTGTTAAATAGAGTCGAAAAAGTCATTTTATTACCATCCCTCATTTATCTCCAAATGTAATAGTCCATGAAAAGGAAAATATGAATACATTTCAATACATTTTCGGCAAATCATTTAAGATGGTAGAAGTTGTTGTTTTTGTTGGTTTGTTTGTTTGTTTGCAAAAGGTTTTTTTTTTTTACCGCGCACGTGCACATACCTCGTGCATTTACAAAAAAAATTAAATAGAAATTAAAGGGTCGGCAAAAAAAAAAAAAGAGAACCTAGTGACAAAGCTGCAGACTGACAGATCGGTGGCTCCGCGCGCACACTGGCAGCCGCGTTAACCGTGATCACTGGCGGCTGCCGCTGCCGCCGCTGCTGATGTGATCTCTGCCTAATGGGGCGGTCAAGCAAGCTGCAGCCAGGAACAATGAAGGATGGGGGGGGACAAAGGGGTGGGGGGCACATTGACTCCTCGGCTTTTTCCTTAAATCTAACAAATCTGACAAATGTGGGGAAAAAAGGGGAAAAATTAAATTAGATTTGAAAATTAGATTCCGGAACAATTAAGTAACTATTCCGGTTTACACTGCTGAAGAAAAACCGGCGTGATTAATTGATTTAATTTGCACATTACTGGAGGGCAAAGTGTTGGATGTTAATGTGGATAACCAGAAGATGCAGAGGAAGAGGAGGAGGAGGAAGAGAGGGTGAATGTACTTATTGTTGACTCTCAGGAAAAAGTTGTGACAATGCTTTAGACACAGACTCACAAACACACACACACACACACACACACACAGTGAAAAATGCAACATGACTCTTCAACCCTGCAATATTATTATTTTTATAAACTCACTTTAAGCCTGCATTAAATTATATTTTTAATACATCCCTATTTGGGAAAAAAGATTTCCTTTTTAGAAAAAAAACCCTCGTTATTGTGACACAGTTGAAACCCACCCTTTGAACACTAAAATTAATAATCCTCCAACTCATTGAATGATTTTAATCCTTTAATATAGTACGAAATGTATCCAAACATTTTTTTTAAACTAAATTTTACATACGAGCGCATTTCTCCATAAATACCGATCATTTCTAACATGTTACCGGTCCTTTACATGCGGATAAATATGGAAAATTGAGCTACTTACATGTAATAATACTTCCTTCCAGACAAAGCAATTGACAGATATTGGGAATTTTTTTTTTATATATTTATCACGTACATAAACAGATTGACACGGAATTTCAGGCTTTCACTACACGATTTATCGACATGACATTAAATAACAACAATGATACTGTGCTACTCAAACTGGACCTTGGACGAAAATGTTGCACTGAATAGCCTACAAAAGCACATTAATACTAAGAGTCGGTTAAGTCGACGTGTAGACTGTAGTAATACTGAATAATTCACATTTGGTACACAACTATAACATTCTTTTTCAGTGAAAGTCTATTCATCGCAAATAGAACCATCTTCATTTTCCATATATCTAGGGACCACATTTTTTTCACAATTTTCCCTTAGAATGTGATATTTACAAAATAAAATATTACACTTTTTTTTAGTTTTTTTTTTGTTTGGTTTTTTTTTTTTAGTGATATGTACAAAAAAAATTTCACCAGGAGATAACATGCTTTTCTGAGATCTCAGTCTTTTCAGTAAAAATAAAAGGAATATGGAGAAGGCGGAGAGAGAGAGGAAAAAAAAGTTAAACTTGATTTGCTGTCTTTGCTTCCTTTTGTCCATGCATCTCTTTCATTGACAGTAAGACAGCAATAACTGCTCGTTTTTGTTTTTTTATTTTTTAGAAAAGAGGGGGTGGGGTGAGTGGGGGGCTGGGGGTGGGGGGCATCTGCCGCGTTTCTCAGTCCACACATGGCTGACTTCATAAAAGTCTTTTGATTCCAAGCAGTTTTTTTCTTTCTTTTTAAATCTGCAGTTTCTCTCTTTTCTGTCTCTTCCAAAAAATATTTACACGTACCATTCATTGAAATTGGATGACAGCGTGCTGTGGCTGGTGGTGTGGTGGACTGCTGAGACTGCTGGTGATATGGAGCTGCTGCTCTGGTTCTCTGTAGACGGTGATACTATGGTGGGGGGTGTGGAGGACTCGTACCCTGAACTTGCCGCAGGAGATGGTTGTGATCCCGGATTGGTGGATTCATGGACCTGCAGTTAAAGGAAAAAAAGGAAAAGAGTGTTAAAATGTGGATAATTTTATTGTGAAAAATCACTTTTAACAAAAAAAAAAGCAATAATATCAAATACCACTGTTTTTATTCACATTTGCTTCAGGAAAAACGTTTTTTTCCCCTCTCATTTCTCTCCATTTGGTTATAAAAGTTAAACCTCTATAAAATTCAACAGTGTGAATAGTGATATGATTGCCAACAAAAATCGCAAATAGCAGCTTTAAAAATATATACGTTTTTAATACAAGTGGAAAGAAATAGAAGCAGTATTTTTTTTCCTGTTACCTTCATGTGTTTTCGGAGGGAGCTGGGGTGTGTGTAGGACTTGTCGCACATTTTGCACAGATATGGTTTGTCCGACGTGTGGACGTGCATGTGTTTCTTGCGGTCACTGCTGTTGGCGAACCGCCTGTCGCAGCCTTCAAACTCACACTTAAAAGGCTTCTCACCTAAATAAAGAACACACACACACACACACACATAAATATAGTATTTCAGGAGGGGGAGTAAGAATTATAAAATATCCTGCAGCATTATTATACATTTTATTATTCAAACCGTGTTAAAAAAATAATTGATTTTTAAAAAAGAAAGAAGCAGAGCACATTTGCTTGACAGCTAAATCTCCTTAAGACTACAAATTGATGCGATTTAGACTCATGAATAAATGCATTTAATTAAATTTAAATATCCACACAAACCAAGAGTGCTTAAAAAAAAGAAAGAAAAAAAAAAGCCTATGAAATATTTTCCTGTTGACAAGGAGACTGAATGCCGGTGAACTGGCTCCGCTGAACCCGTACATAACCCAGATCGCATGCATTTGATGGGAGATTGTCAGCACGTTTTAGCCGGGAGGAAGCGGCCGATCTGACGCTGTTCTTACCCGTGTGAGTCCTTTTGTGAATTTTTAGATTTTCCGATCGAGCAAATACTTTGCCACAGCCGGGGAACGGGCACGGAAAGGGCTTTTCTCCGGTGTGAACTCGGATATGATTCACAAGTTTGTATTTGGCTTTGAAGGGTTTCCCTTCTCTGGAGCAGTCCTCCCAGAAGCAGATGTGGTTGGTCTGCTCCGGTCCCCCCACATGCTCCACCGTCAGATGGGTCACCAGCTCGTGCATTGTACTAAAAGTTTTGTTGCATGACTTTTTGGGATTCGTCAGCTGCTCCGGTTCGACCCACTTGCAGATAAGCTCTTGTTTGATGGGTTGCCTCATGTATCGAAAGAAGGCCCCTGCTCCGTGGTGCGCGGCCATATTCATGTTCATGGGGCCGTAGCCATGCAACTGGGTCGAGGCATAATCGGAGCGTGGGCTCGTAACGTGGCCGTACTGGTCGGCCCTTCCGTACATGTCCCCCGAGAAGCCCAGTCGCATCTGGCTGTTGACCACGTTGGAAGACGCATGGCTCGCCGCCTGCTCGTGGAGCCCCGGGAAGAGCAGGTGCCCCGCTGCATCTGAGTGTCCATGTGGCCCTGCGAAACTTCCGGAGGCGAACAAACTGTGCTGTGCCCCGGTGGCGTCCCCGAAACCCCGATTTCTGAAGAGAAAGTCCCTCGTGGAGTTAAAAGCCGCCGTGGAGTAAGAGCCAACGTGGGTCGGGTGGTGGTGGTGGTGCCCCAGGGCGGCTGCTGCGTAGCCGGGCGCCTGGGAGGAAAACGCCGTTTGTCCGGAGCCAATATCGTGGGAGCTGTGGTTTATTTTGAAGGCGCCCATCCCATCTGCAAACGGATTTATCCCCAACGCCACTTCTCTCTCTGTGACTTCGCCTGTTGAGTGATGCCGTGAGGAGCCGAAAGTAGTGACTCCTATGGTGGGATACTGCGGTCCCGCGTCCAAGAGCATCTTCAGTCTAGACTCGCCGAGACGACTGAGAGCAGAAATCAAAAAATCACGCACGGATATTCTTCCTCCCCCTCTCTCTTTCTATCTCTTGGACCTCACCCGACTGAGCAAACTCTCAAATCCACCGATTTTCTGTTTACTTTTTTTTTT